>NW_020327432.1:0-8281 GCF_001858045.2 Oreochromis niloticus | reverse complement strand
ACACCAAAGTCCGCTGATTCACCCAGTACAAGAATTATGCTTCTAGTCCACCTACTTTTGAGTTACATGACGTTTTGTAACTCCAAAAACGGCGCTCTTTGCCTTTCACCGCGATCTAATTTGACTGCTCATCACCCTGTTTCCCAAGAGCACGCTGTCTTTCCCAGTGGCGCAGCTGGTAATGACACAGGTTTGCAACCCGAAGGTCGTGGTTCAACTCCACCTTGGACAACCTGTTTTTGCCCTACAAATTAATACACTATCACAGACCACTAATTCATATTCATCATTTATTACAATTCTGAAAACTTTTTACCATTTTTAATATGGACCTCAGATTCTTCTTAACACTCCATGGCACAAATACTCTTCCTTTAGGCTCTGTGAATGTGGTGTGTATCAATATTTCTCCATTTTAAAGTATTACTCCTCCATAATTGGATTCTCTTAAATCAAAGTACTTTTACTACATCTTAGTACTTCTGCTCAATCATAGTATTCTGCTTAATCATGGTTTTTGTGCCAGTCATCAGAATCATGTTTATTGGCCAAGTATATGTGCATACAAATACAAGGAATTTGGTTCCGGGTAGATGGTGGCTCTCGAGCACAGCAATGTAAATCTCACACACACAACACACACACAACACACAACACACCACGTATCTATATATACATTACACAGCATACACATACATACACAAAGCTGTGTAAACCAACTATAAATAACTAATCTAAACGTATATACATAAATACAGAAATGAAATGAGGTGGAATGAATACTACAGAATGTACATAAGGTGCAGTTGCAGTCTGGGAGTGGGAGCAGTTTGACAGTTCAACTGTTTAGAAGGGAGATGGCGAGGGGAAAGAAACTGTTCCTGTGTCGGGTGGTCTGGTCTGCAGGCTTCTGTACCGTCTGCCAGAGGGCAGCAGATCAAAAAGTCTGTGTCCAGGGTGTGAGGGTCTGTGATGATTTTCCCTGCCCGTTTCCTGGTTCTTGAGAGGTACAGATCCTGGATGGAGGGCAGGGGGGCGCCGATGATCCTTTCTGCTGCCCGTACAGTCGCTGCAGTCTGCACCTGTCCTGTTTAGTGGCTGCACCATACCAGACTGTGATGGAGGAGCACAGGACAGACTCAATGACTGCAGTGTAGAACTGGATCAGCAGCCCTGTGGAAGACTGTATTCCCCAGTTGTCTCAGGAAGTACATCCTCTGCTGGGTCTTTTGAGGATGGAGTTGATGTTGGTCTCCCACTTCAGGTCCTGGGAGATGGTGGTACCCAGCAACTTGAAGATCTCCACAGTCGACACAGGGCTGTCTGATATGATGAGGGCAGAGTTGAGGGATGTCTCCTGAAGTCCACTGTCATCTCTACAGTTTTAAGAGTGTTAGCTCCAGATTGTGCTGACTGCACCAGAGTACCAGCCGCTCAAACTCATCATAACATTTGTGTTATGTTATAGTATTACTACTAAGTGGAGGAATTTCTGTCATGTTACAGTATATGTGCTGATTACAGTATTTCTGCCAAATAGTATTTCTGATTAATTATAGTTTTCTACCAAATCATAGTACAGTATTTTGCTTTTTATAGGATTTGTGCTTAATACAGTCCATCCATCCATTCGCTTCTGCTTATCCTTTTCAGGGTCGCGGGCGCTGGAGCCTATCCAGCTATCATAGGGCGAGGCGGGGTACAGGTCGCCAGTCTGTCGCAGGGCCAACACACAAGGACAGACAACCATTCACACTCACATTCACACCTAGTGACAATTTGGATTATCCAATTAACCTATCCCCACAAGCTGCATGTCTTTGGACGGTGGAGGAAGCCGGAGTACCCGGAGGGAACCACGCAAAACGGGAGAACATGCAAACTCCACACAGAAAGACCCCGGCCTGATGGTGGAATTGAACTCAGGACCTTCTTGCTGTGCGGCAACAGTGCTAACCACCGTGCCGCTTAATACAGTATTTCTGCTAAATGTAGTATTATGCTTAATCATACTATTCTATGTATTTGCCAGGTCCCTGTGAGGACTGAGACATTCAAATTACATATCAGGGCCTGCACGGCTTCCCAGCCAGCCAATCAATGAGGTCTGCCGTTTCTTCTCTCGCATATCTCAGCGACGATTACAAAGAGCAATGAAAATCGCAGTCAAAGTACACCAAAGTCCGCTATTCACCCAGTACAAGAATTATGCTTCCAGTCCACCTAGTTTTGAGTTACACGACGTTTGTAACTCCAAAAAACGGCGCTCTTTGCCTCTCACCGCGATCTAATTCTGACTGCTCATCACCCTGTTTCCCAAGAGCTCACTGTCTTTCCCAGTGGCGCAGCTGGTAAGGAAATTATAGCCATTTGTTGAGAGGAGTCCTCACTATGAAAAATAGACTGCACAAATCCTGTCTCTGTGCTGCGTGTGTAAAACAGGTGCACCTGTTTTGGCGGGAAAAAGTACATAGCCTTTCTGATGGTGGATTCAAATTAAGCAGCTCCAGGCTTTTGACCCACTTGAAACATACAGGAAACACTGTATGTACAGCCCCTGTTTGTCACTTGCTTCTGCTGCTGCTGCGTTGTTGTGTGTGTGTGTTGTGTGTGTGTGGTGTCTGTGTGTGTGTGTGTGTGTGTGTGTATGACAGAGAGAGAGAGAGAGAGAGCCTTTTTATGGGTGTTTCTTATTGTGATTAAAATCAATATATTTACACTGGTTGATGAATGGATCCTGTGTGTGTCTCTGCATGTGTGTTTCCAATATGGGGGCGATCGTGGCTCAAAAGTTGGGAGTCGCCTTGTAATCGGAAGGTTACCAGTTCGAGGCCCGGCTCGGACAGTCTCGGTCGTTGTGTCCTTGGGCAAGACACTTCACTCGTTGCCTACTGGTGGTGGTCAGAGGGCCCGTGGCGCCAGTATTCAGCAGCCTCGCCTCTGTCAGTGCGCCCCAGGGTGGCTGTGGCTACAACGTAGCTTGCCATCACCAGTGTGTGAATGGGTGAATGACTGGATATGTAAAGAGCTTTGGGGTCCTTAGGGACCATAAAAGCGCTATATAAATACAGGCCATTACCATGTCCATATTTGTAATTGTGCAAGTTATACTATTATGCTAAATTACAGTATTTCTGCTACTTTTCGGTATTTGTGCTAAATACAGTATTTCTGCTAAATCTTAGTATTATTGCTTAATCATATTATTGAGCAAAATCATAGTATTGAGCATATTCTTTCTATTTGTGCCATAGCATAGTATATTGCTGAATTACAGCATTTCTGCTATGTTGTAGTATTTGTCCTAAATCACAGTATTTGTGCAATGTTAGGTATTTTTGTTTAAATAAAGTATCTATGTAATCTTGTACCATGTTTGCTAAAATCCTGTATTTCTGAAAAGTTATCTTGTTTCTGCTAAGTTACAATATTATTCTAATTCTGCTGCTAAGTTCTGCTATGTTATTGTATTTCTGCAAGTATTATGTTTCTTACGTTATTGCAGTTCTGCTAAGTAATTACATTTTTGCTAAGTTCTTATGCTTCTGCAAAGTTATTACAATTTTTTGCAAAGGTTTTACAACTTCTGCAACTTTTCAGCTTTTTCAGCTAGTTTCAGCTGACAGCTTCAGCTTTATAGCATCCACACTGCATTTTCGCAGGAAATGCAAATTTTTCTAGTTGTGTGGATGCTTATGCATCCACACTATTGAGTTCCTGTTCTCTTTATTCTTATTACTACTATTATTATTATTATTCTAGTTGCCACTTTTGTACTTTTTTGGCACTTATCTACTTCCACAATTTCAGCCGATTTTCACCGTTCAAATTTTAAACTATTCGCTATTTCTGCTAATGATGGCTATGACTTTTGGTATTTTTAACTATTATACTTTTTAAAATATAAGCTTTTTTCCTTTAATTTGTCCCATTGAAATGAATGGGAAACTTCCGCAATTCTGCTAAAACTTGCTTGTTTTGAAACTTAACTACTTTCCTACTTTCACGTAGAACAACCATTCAAATTTTAAAATGTTCACAAATTATTGGGCTATTCATGAATGATTCAGCTTTTCAATCTGTTACAGTTTATTTTATCCTCTTAAAGTTTGAGTTGCAAAATTGTTATTTTTCAGAAAATACATGCGTGTTATGGTTGCTATGCACTTGGCTTCCAGTGTGCCACTGTAGGTTTCGCAGTCTCTCTCATGTCCAAACAACTTCTTGCTACTTGCTCAATTTTCACTCAACTTCCACAAATTATACATCAAAACGTAGGCATTTTGCTGGCTTTCGAAATGTCACCATCATTGTTGTGAGATTTATAGAATTTTGGCAAATCTCCTCAGACCAACACAAAGTCGAAAACTCTCCATAGAAAGTCAATGGAGAGTTGTTCAAAATCACCGCTTGATTTCTGTAATGAGAGGCATATTCGAATCGTCATATCTCCTTAACGAAGCGAATAAAACATGAGGCTTGTCCCAGTATACTCAGACACTCCTGACGCTCACAATTCAAGAATTTTTTCTCACCTATACCGTTCTGAGATGAATTACACTTGTTTGAGGTAGGAAATTTGTCCTTCGCTCAGATTTCTTCAGATTCAAACTCTGGAAATGAGGCACTTTTTTCTCTCGTCATATCTTTTAATGGATTTCCACAGAGACCTGAAAATTTCCATGATGTTCACCAAAGCCTGCTGTCTCTTACGGTGAAAGAATGATATTGATACTCCAAATAGATTTAGAGTTAGAAGCGTTGTTTGACGGCAAGTCAAGGCAGTTTTGCTTGCTCTACTCAGTTATGGTGCATTAGAAGTCAAATATCTTAATAATTCATATTTAATGATAAATGTCAACACTTTAAGATCCCCCATCTCTTCTGAACAAAACGGTGTAAGAATGACCGTTCTAGCCCCTACGGTTAGGAAATATGGTCATTGTTTGAGGGGAGTCGTCATTATGAGAAATAGACTGCAAAAATCCTGTGTCTCTCTGTGCTGCGTGCACCTGTTTGGCGGGAAAAAGTGCACAGGCTCCTGATTGGTGGATCAAATTCAGCACTCCCAGGCTGCTTGACTGAGCTAGAAACTACTTCTCTCTCCCTGTGTGGTGTGTGTGTGGTGTGTGTGTAGAGAGTTGTGTGTGTGTGTGGTGTGACAGAGAGCGAGAGAGAGAGAGAGAGAAAGCCTTTTATGGGATGATCTCATTGTAAGATTTAAATTCAATATATTTAGACTGGTTGACTGAATTGGACCTTGTGTGTGGTGTGTGTGTGCGTGCCATAGAGAGAGAGAGAGAGAGAGAGAGAGAAGCCTTTTATGGATATCTCATGGAAGATTCAAATCAATATATTTAGACTGGTTGACTGAATGGATCTGGTTGTGTGGTGTGTTGTGTGGTGTGTGACAGAGAGAGAGAGAGAGAGAGAAGAGAGAAAGCCTTTATGGATGATCTCATTGTAAGATTCAAATCAATATATTTAGACTGCTGACTGAATGGATCTTGTGTGTGGTGTGGTGCTGTGTGTGTGTGTGTGTGTGTGTGTGTGAGACAGAGAGAGAGAGAGAGAGAGAGAGAGAGAGAGAAAGCCTTTCATGGATGATCTCATGTAAGATCAAATCAATATATTTGCTCCCAGCTGCTTGAATGACCTAGAAACTGCTCCTCTCTCCTGTGTTGTGTTGTGTGTGTGTGTGTGTGTTGGACAGAGAGAGAGAAGAGAGGGCGAGACAGAGTTTTATGGAGCATCTTATTGTATGATTAAATTCAATATATTTAGACTGGTGACTGAATTGATCCTGTGTGTGTCTTCTGTGCATGGTGTTTCCATATGTTCCATATTTGGATTGTGTGATGTTATACTTTTTTGCTGAGTTTTTTTTCATTTAACAAGACATTGAAGGACCTTAGCAGTCAGCATTTTCAGCTGTCCATTTGCTTTCCAATTTTTCTGTTTAAGTATTACTATGTGCGAATCATACTATTCTGCTATTTTATAAGATGTGCTAATATAGTATTTCTGCCCAATATAGTATTCTGATTAATTATAGTTTCTACCAAATCATATACAGTATTTTGCTTTTATAGGATTTTATAGATATTTATATTGCTTAATATAGTATTCTGCTTTTATAGATTGTGCTTAATATAGTATTTCTGCTTTTATAGGATTTGTGCTTAATATAGTATTTCTGCTAATGTAGTATTTATGCTTAATACACTATACTATATATTTCTGCCAGCTCCCCAGCCAATCATATCTGAGGTCTGCCCTTTCTTCTCTCGTCATATCTCAGCAACGGATGTACAAAGAGCAATGAAAATCGCAGTCAAAGAACCAAAGTCCGCTGATTCACCCAGTACAAGAATTAGCTTCTAGTCCACCTAGTTTTGAGTTACACGACGTTTGTAACTCCAAAAAACGGCGCTCTTGCCTCTCACTGCGATCTAATTCTGACTGCTCATCACCCTGTCCCAAGAGTCCACTGTCTTTCCCAGTGGCGCAGCTGGTAATGACACAGTCTGCAACCCAAAGGTCGTGGGTCAACTCCACCTGGACAATATTTTTTTGCCCTACAAATTAATACACTATCACAGACCACTAATTCATATTCATCATTATTACAATTCTGAAAACTTTTACCAGCTTTTCTAATATGGACCATCAGATTCTTCTTAACACTCCATGGCACAAATACTCTTCCCTTTAGGCTCTGTGAATGTTGTGTGATCAATATTTCTCCCATTTTAAAGTATTACTCCTCCATAATTGGATTTCTCTTAAATCAAAGTACTTTTACTACATCTTAGTACTTCTGCTCAATCATAGTATTTCTGCTAAATCATAGTATTTTGCCAAATCATGGTTTTTGTGCCAAATCATCAGAATCGTGTTTATTGGCCCAAGTATAGTGCAACAAATACAAGGAATTGTTCCGGTAGATGGTGGCTCTCGAGCACAGCAATGTAAATCTCACACACACACACACACACACACACACACACACGTATCTATATACATTACACATGCATACACATACATACACAAAGCTGTGTAAACCAACTATAAATAACTAATCTAAACGTATATACATAAAATACAATGTTCAGCATTTTTTCAGCTGTTCATTTTGCTTTTCCAATTTTTCTATTTCAGTTATTACTATTGTCCTAAGTCATAGCATTTCTGCGCTTTTCAGTATTTGTGCTAAATACAGCGTTTGTGCTAATCATACTATTTCAGCCATTTTATAGTATTTGTGCTAAAACATAATATTTCTACTAAACGCAGTATTTCTGGGTAATCATAGTATTTCTATGTATTCCTGCCAGCTCCTCAGGGAGCCAATCCTCTGTGAGTACTGTAATTTTCAAATTGACATATCAAGTCATGCATGACTTCCCAACCAGCCCATCACATCTGACGGCTGAGACATTCAAATTTCCATATTGGGGCTTTCATGGGTTGTAAGTCAACCACTCATCCATGTCATGTATCTCTACAAATTCATATTTTTACTTTAAACACACAACACTTGACAATCCCCATCTCTTCTGAACAAAACAGTGTAAGAATGACCGTTCTAGACCCTACGGTTAGGAAATTATAGCCATTTGTTTGAGAGGAGTCCTCACTATGAAAAATAGACTGCCACAAATCCTGTCTCTGTGCTGCGTGTGTAAAACAGGTGCACCTGTTTTGGCGGGAAAAAGTACATAGCCTTTCTGATTGGTGGATTAAATTAAGCAGCTCCAGGCTTTTTGACCTACCTGAAACATACAGGAAACACTGTATGTACAGCCCTATTTGTTCACTTGCTTCTGCTGCTGCTGCTGTGTGTGTGTGTGTGTGTGTGTGTGTGTGTGTGTGTGACAGAGAGAGAGAGAGAGAGAGAGAGAGAGCCTTTTTATGGGTGTATCTTATTGTTTGACTACTGGTGGTGGTCAGAGGGCCCGGTGGCGCCACCAGCAGCCTCACCTCTGTCAGTGCGCCCCAGGGTGGCTGTGCTACGTAGTTTGCCATCACCAGTGTGTGAATGGTGAATGACTGGATATGTAAAGCACTTTGGGGTCCTTAGGGACCATAAAAGCGCTATATAAATACAGGCCATTTACCATGCCATATTTGTAATTGTGCAAGTTATACTATTATGCTAAATTATAGTATTTCTGCTACTTTTCGGTGATTTGTGCTAAATACAGTATTTCTGCTAAATCTTAGTGTTTTGCTTAATTATATTTGAGCAAAATCATAGTATTTGAGCATATTCTTTCTA
>NW_020327431.1:0-28771 GCF_001858045.2 Oreochromis niloticus | reverse complement strand
GCATCCCAGTGGGAAAAGCATGGTGCTGCAATTTGCGAAGGAGTGATAGTGGGAAGGGAAACTGGCAGCTTGTTGGTAGAAAAGCTTGCTGCTGCGATTGCGAATGAGGGACGAGAACCTGGCATCCCGGTGCCAAAAACCTGCTGTTGGATTTGCAAAAGAGCGATAGAGAGGGAGAACCTGTCATCCTGGTGCCAAAAGTATCCTGGTGCATTTGTGAAGGAGGGATAAAGGGAAGGGAATTGGATCCTTGTTGCAGCTCACTTTTGCATTAGCAAAAAGGGATATAGAACAAACCTGGCATCCCAGTGCCAGATGGGTTCGTTACAGCATTACAATAATAGTATTGAAAAGATTTTGAGTATTTACAGGTCAGTTGGGTGATTACCAGCCATTCTGCCATTTATTTCAAGATCTTTCAAGTCAGGAAAAAACCTTATAAAATCCCAGGAATCCCATCAGTTTAACCCAGTCGATAACAAAAGTGGAGGGTTGTGAATTCTTACCGGAAGGGTCCAGTAGGGTCTGTAATTTTACCACATTTCTCTGGTTTACAACTTCAGTTTCCAAGTTGGGTCACAGTCTGGATCAGGCTTTGTTCCTGGGGTACATCTGGTCAATACAAATACGAAACACAGTTACATTCTCTTCAGTGTGTCAGGAGGAGTCCGACAGTAAGGTAACAAAAGACATAACCATAAGAATCCAAAAGACAGTAAGATAATGTGTTTGAACTCACGAGTCATCTTCATCCTTCAGTCTGCCAGCTGTTCCCAAAGTCATTACTATTTCTGCCACAGTGCCATCTGGTTTGGTGAAGTCATTGTCTGGGTTCCCATCATAGTCACCACAAAGGCCACACATTTGGTCATAGTAGGAGCTGGTAGGACAAAGTCAAGGCAGGATATGTAGGATTAAGATAACACAGTCTTAAGAATATTTGCAATGTTTAATAAGGTGTTGCTTGGCCTTTTATTGTAATTCTAGAAACAAATGAAGAGAATGCAAAAATCTCTGATACAATAAACCAGGGCATCGTTAGTATTTATTAAAAGTTGCATGTGTCCACGAAATGCACACAAATGGACTGCTATGTTTTTTTAGTTTCCACAACATACATAAAACAACTGGTGACATTCAGCAGTTTAGATTGTTATCTATCAGAGTTTCTTCAGATCATTAGGTTATGGTTGCATCGGAGGAAAGTGGCCATCAAAAAAGAATGATGTAGCAGTGGAGACGGTGGTCAGGTGTATTGTATGAGTGTGCGAAGCAAATAAAAAGAAGTTCTGCAATATCAAAATAGTTCAAATCAATATTTATACTAACCTGGGAACTGAGATCTGGGCATAATGGTTTCCATCCCAACGCACCCTCAGGCCAAAGGATGTTTGAAGGGTGATGAACTGACCAGCAAGACTAATAGACATGAGAGGAGAGGGGGAGTGGGGCAGAGCCACCCGTACTCCGTTCACCTGATTCAGTGATGAAGAAAAGATAATATAAAGATGTTAAACAGACTGTGTAAACTTCTAATTGGTGGACAGGTCAGGGAGTATAAAAGTAGAAAGAGTGTGGAGTGCAGTATATCAGGCAAAAAACTTTGTACAGTTTTAACAAGCAAGAAAGATACTGCTTGATGCCTATCACACTGTGTTATCTTTGGCATTTGTATAGGTTCAACTGACAACATGGGACAAATCTGTTTTTTGGCAAGGTGTTAGCAACAATGTAACTAAAGATATAATTCACATTAGTTGTTTTGCTAAAATGTCAGTTATGTGTAGACATGATACATCCATGGTGATGATACAGCTGGTGTCTGGGATGTGTATGGCACACATTTTACCTAAAGATGGGAATATAACAGATAGTAAATCATTCATATACTGACCAGTGTTCTACTGCTCTTCATCAGGTCAAGTAATTCATCCACTGTCACATATAGCTTCCTCAGGTATGACACTCCTGCAACTCCTCTCTTCATTCTTTGCCTCCACAGAGAACCAAGGGCCTGCACAGAGAAGACCACGACAATCAGGAATATTGTGTGTTTATATTAAAGGTGAACATTGGCAGATATTGGCATTAACATACAAACCATCACTGACATTCAGTGTCTTCTTTTTGCAGCAAACGTGAATGAAAACAACATGTGTCATGCTTTGTGATGAAAATAATGAATGAGTAAATTTAGCTCATTTAAACTTGGATGAATTTGTGGGTGTGGCAAGACTAGAACAGGTGCAATGAAACCCAAACATCTTAATAAATAAATGTCTGAATTGGTGTGTACCTGTGCTGTTCCTACAGGTTCTGGCCAGTGTGTAAGTACAGGTTCCCATGAAGGTGTAGTACTTCTTGTCAAAGGTGTTGTAGTGTGGATCCCCAGAAACTACACAATCCTGGAAGCCTGAGAGAGGGACAAACATCAGGAACATCAGACTGAAACACAGAAGAAGCCACTGTAGAACAATTACCTAATAACAGTGCAGTTCACTGCTGCTTTGGACCTATAATGGCATTAAATAAATGCATAGAATATAACATTTCCTGACTAGACAAAAATTTGTATTATTTGCATTTGTTTTCTCCAACTCTGTGATTTTGTATTATAAAGAAATGCATGTAACAAGTGTTGTTATAGACAAACTGTACAGAAGCGAGGAAAAGAAACATAACAGCAACACACACATAAATATTTCACTGTTGCTGAAGTGAAGACAGCTCTGGTTTGTGTTTCTCTATCTTCCATTACCATTTTATTTCTGATGTATATTTGAGCAGGGACAGAAAATGCTAGTTTGAGAACTTTGACAAAGTCTGCAGCATCACATCAAACACAGTTGCAAAACTTTTCAGGTTGGCAGTCCAACCCATGAGATCTGGAAACCTACTTAGAATATAATGTCTACAGCTTTGCTTTGTTTGTTTTTTTAGGTGTGAACATAACAAACATACTCGTAGGATAGCAGCCCAGCTCTCCATGCTGAAGTTTACATTCATGCATTGGGGGCATTCAGAGGCTTCACAGGTAATTCCAGCTGGACCACACCAACATTTTCGCTTGCAGTCTTCCTCAAAAAACTCCTCTCCGGGCTGACAGACAGGCAACAAAATTGACAATTCAGCATAGCAGGCACAGATGATTCTTTGTAAATCATTATATGCATGTATGTATGAAAATGTTGTTTTAGACAGGACATAAAGACACTGCAAGTGACCTGACTTGAAATACAAAGGACCAAATGATTCACTGCCGGCCTATCAGACCCACTTCACCATACCTCATAATACTGGCCGTTCGTGTGGTTGCAGCCACACATGTTCTCCTTAACGCACTTGCCAGCACTCAGGACGTAGCTGGGATCACACACACAGGACTCAGAGCAGGGACCAGAGCAGGAGGGGGGTTTTCCAAAGCATGTTTCCTGACAAGGATCTGCACAGGGTTCGTAGTGGCTGTTTGGGGGGCAGTTCAGTGCTAAGGAGACCACAAGAGGTTGAAGTTAGTGATAGGAGACAAAAGTATGTGCTGCTTAAAATATAAAATCACAGCTTTTTATAAGAAAAAAAAATGTGTCTTTGGCACTTCCAGCTGTGTTGTCTTCTGTGTAACTAGATTGTTTGAGTTTGGTGGTAACCCAGTCTCCTGCAGCCTCTTGGCATATGCTGTCTGCCCAACTAGGTATGCTAAAGCAGCACTCCCTCAGTTAACTTTAGTGAGTAGAAAGCCCGTATGAAGTACTCTTCCTCAAGTCAGAACTGACATAAACTTCTTTGTGTGATTTTCTCCCAACTACTCAGCCGAGCTGATTTTACCTAAAGATATTTTACTACTAAATTAAATCATTTGTCCTTCTAATACTCACGGCAGAAGGTTTCATTCCTCCATGGTCCAAGGTTGACCCCACGATCTTGGCATTCATTGACATAGGCTTCAATGGCTTCACACAAAATGGGCTTGGCTCCATCCAGCTCACACAAGTCAAAGACACAGTCCCTGAAGTAATTCTGAGAACAAACAATCACTTTGTTACAATGCTTTATATTGTCTGACCATCTAAAAGCACAAATTCAAATTATTCCACTATTACTAACATCACATTTCAACCCGAGTACACACACACATACACAAATGCAACAAGCAATGCACTATCCTCTACATGAACATACATTGGGGTTGACTTTGCGATGGCACACAGCAAAAGGTCCATTTTTGTCCAGCAGAATGCCACAATATCCAGAGCTTTCATACAGTTCCTGTTCTTCTTTATTGCACCCAGGGATGGTAGTGTTGGGTTTCTTATTGCATCTGTCAAGACAGACTTTCATCTTAAGAACATTTGTCTTTTGTCAATGGTAAATGTTTCTTTACACTTGCATCTCTGCAATACTCACTCTGGATTCATGTTCCAACTGTGTCCAAAGTCATTGGTATTTTCAGCTAAGCTTCCATCTGGTTTGCGGAAGTCATCTTTAGTATCTCCATCATAGTTGCCACACAGGCCACACAGCTTGTTCTGATAGCTGCAGATTACAGTAAAATAATTGTGTTGGAGTCTTTTGCAAGAAATGCTAACAACTCAGTCAGAACTACGTCTTACAACGTGTTTTAATTCCAGCCAAGTTGCTTTTCAACAGTAGACTAAACCCCACACATTAGTAAGACTAAACGATCGGACATGCACATTTGATGCGTTTGACAGCATCAGCATAGAATGAACTAGTCAGGAAATGATAAGTTTTGTGTGATTCTATCTTGAAATTTTGAGTGAGCTGTTTGTGTTGCCTCTGCTAGATTGCTTAAATAAACTATCCTAGCTGTGCCATTAATCTCTGTCTTTATCACCTTACTACTGGTTACAGATAAAGGAGTCATGTTCAGTATATGAATATGTGTTATTGTTTTAGTTGTATTATTAGGGATGTAGATTTCTGGACTGGTGAATTTTTGATTAAAACACCATTTTTAAGGAAACCATGAATTTGGTCTTCACTCACTCTTCGATCACTTTGATGTCCATGAAGGTGTTTCCATCATAGCGAACCTCACACCAAAGTTCATGGAGACAGTGTAGTGTTTTCCTGACTTGAACACAGAAATACCAGGGGCCGGGGACAGTGGCAGATTGACATTGGTCCCATTAACCTGTGTGGGAAAATAGGCACAGTACATCAAATCTGGCCAACATTTTCATTTTTGAATTACCTATGTCACAACATTACTATTGTAATAAAAAGAGACGTTCCCTCATTATGCCAATGATGTATGAACAACAGTCCCTCTCTGAGAGGGCCATGGCCGCCACTGAGATCTTGCCTGACCGGTCAAACGCAGCTGCCGGCGTTACAAGTGAGAGTGGATCGAAGCTAAAGGCATGGAAGCCCAAGAAGCAGTCGACCAGAACGATACCCAAACCTTAAATTGCATTGTACGAGATCTAACTGGGGCTCCCGGTGGCCGCTTGGTCCCAATCGGAGACAAAAATGGATGAGTCCTCCTCACTGCAGCTGAGCAACCCACGTTGAGTCAAACAGTTCTGCGATACTTTAAACCAGCCCGAGCCACTCCACCTGTTTGAGGCCGAAGAACTTGCACCCTCCATGGATTTTCTTCTTGTCGATATCGGACAAATCAGCGATGCTAAAGTCAAGACAGCGATCCAACTCCTCAAGAGTGGAAAGGCTGCTGGCCTGGACGAGTACCTCCCCATAATCCTGAAGCACGACGAAGCCCAGTTGGAAGCTGCCCTTAGAAGACCCCTAAACACCTGCTGGTCAACATCGTGTGTACCCTATGATTGGACAAAAGGCGTCATCACCAAACTTCCTACGAAAGGCTATTTGGGCGACTGTAAGAACTGCCGGGGCATCATGCTGCTGTCGATACCCAGGAAAGTGCTTTGCCTCGTTCTTTTAAATTGGCTACGACATGCAGTGGACGAACGATTGTGAGAAGAGCTTGCTGGCTTTCAGAGTGGCCAGTCGTGCGTCGAGCACATCTCACCCTCCGCATGATCATTGAAATTTCAACGACTTCAAGAAGGGTTTTGACAGCGTCCATCAGCCGACTCTATGGGCTATTCTACGTCAATATGGAATCCCCAGCAGTTTGTAGACACCCTTTGTGGTCTCTACTCCAACTGCTGCTGCTGCGCCGGACAGATGATTTCTGAATGGATTTCTTCAAGATCAATACTGGCGTCCGACAGGGATGCATGCTATCGCCTTTCCTCTTCCTGTTGGTAACTGACTTCATCATGCAACGATCAGTTGACCAAACTGGCATCGGTGTCCCCTGTCACGAACAATCTCACGACTTGGACTTCGAGGACGACATTGCCCTGCTGGGGTCGACTAAGGAAGACTTCCAAGAGTTAACTGCGGCTTTCAGAGGGAGGCGATGAAGAACGACGACCAAGAAGACGAAGGTACTCCAAGTTGGTTACGCATGTTCCTGTTGATCAACCAACATGCTGAAGAGGTGGATAATTTCACATATTTCGAAAGCATCATCTCGAATGATGGGATCCCTGATCAAGATGTAGACTTCAGAGTAGGGAAGGCGGCCGGGGTCTTCCGACGTCTCCAATTCAATTCATTTCAATTCAATTTTATTTGTATAGCGCCACATTACAACAACAGTCACCTCAAGGCGCTTTATATTGTAAGGTGGACACTACAATAATACATACAAAGAAAAAAACAACAATGATATGACCCCCTATGAGCAAGCACTCTGGTGACAGTGGCGTCTTTTAACAGGAAGAAACCTACGGCAGAACCAGCGAAAGCAAAGCCGACCAAGATCACATGGCGTCGAACGTTTATGGATGATCTGAAAACCGTTGACATTGCCTGGGATGAAGTTGAAGCAGTCGCTGCTGACCGACATCGATGGAGATCGTTAGCTGCCCGATGTGTCGCTCGGTGTAGGAGAAACTAAGTGCAAAGTGTAAGTGCAACTTTCTTTCCATGGTCAATTGCAGTGGTTTTCAGAAGTGTTCCTGAGCATGTGCAGTGATTTGTACCACAGAATATGTTTGTTTGTAATGCAGTAGTGCCTGATAACGTGATAGTGTGATTGGGTTTGACATGCAAAACATCCTGTTTCCTCCTCTCATGTCTTACCTGCACAGTGCCACCTTTGAGAATGGAGATCTTTACCATCTGTGCGTATACATGTACGGCCTTCACATAGGAGATGGTCGGCCTGTTATACCGGTTTCATTGTCAGTATGGACCTCAAAGTAGGGCACAGTTGTGTCATTGCATGGACTAGACATCAGATAGCTGCAGTTGCCCATGAAGTCATATTTGCGTTTGTCAAAGCTGGTGTAGTGTGGATCACCAGATGCGACGCACGTGGATGTACCTAAAGGAATAATAAATAAGAAATTGTAATTTCCACACTGTCAACTATCAAGTTATTCCGACTGACTGTAAAGCACAACACAAGGTGCTCCTTTTGCTGATGTAATTTATTACAGTGCATTAAATCACAGTTGAGCACCAGTCCAAATATGTTGTCTTGAGGTGTGGCTAGACCATCCATTCCTTAAATGATACTTTCTTAAGGTGCAAGGGATCATTCCAGTCCAAATTCTTTAATATTTCAACAAACATTATTACCTTTAGGATAGCAGCCTGCAACACCATTAACCTCTCGACACTCTTCAGTGGGGTCACAGGAGTTATCAACACATTCCAAAGTGTAGTTCCCTGCACAGCGACACACTTTGTGCAGCCGTCTCCAAATACATCTCACCAGGCTGGATAAAATGAACACAATCAGTACTGAGAAAGTATACTGTATGTCTGTAAATGTACACAGTACACAGTACTAACTAGGACATCTGACCTCATAATAGTTATTGTTGTCATCTAAACAACCACATTTGTCCAATGGCACGCAGTGCCGTCCTTTGAAGACAAAGCCTGGTTTGCAGAAACACCCAGTGATGCAGGAGCCAGAACAGTTGGTAGAGGGTTCCATACATGTAGGAATGCAAGCTGGACCGCACTCTATATACTCTGCGTTAGGTGGACACAGGTCTGTACAGAAAGAATAAGGATTACTGGAAACTGAGTAGATACGATTTCCTGAACAAAAAAGGTAGGAAGTTATTATGCAGTCTTAACAAACTCAGTCCAAACTAACAATATCAGTAGAGACAGTGGAGGTTTGGAGCACCTGTTGCTAAAATGACTGCATTTATTTACTGCATTTCTAAGACCAGTCGGATAAACCACTTGACACCATAATCCACATCCATGCATTCATGCAGCTGTTTCTCTGTCACACTCACTCACTGATAAACACATGTATCGCAGATTGTGGAGCCGCTGTATAAGATGGATAACTGGCTCAAGCCTCAATAGAAGCCTCAATAGAAATATAATATATCCTATAGATGTATGTGAAGCTGTGTGATTAATATACCCAGAGGGTGGCATTCATATTCTCCATCTTGTAGTTTGCAGCTCTCAGTAGTTGGGTTACAGCTGGTGTTATGACACTGTAGCAGACCTCCACTGTGGCACGTACACTTTTGTTCACAACCCTCCAAGTACCAGTCATCGCCCACCTGACAAATGTACACAGAATGCAAAAAATAATCAGAAATTTTGTCATGTAATTCTCTCTTGTATGTCCCATGAATATAAAGATCTAAATGATAAATATCATTTAGATCCAAATGAGAGAAATATAACTGGTAGGCAGGCGAGTAAAGATAAACAGCCCATGGCCTCAATAAGGTGGTAAGGAATCCAGAGAGTGGAGTGGATGAGTTCAGAAAATTAGGAAGGAATGGCGGGAGAAGAGATCAAACCAAATTTCAGACAATGAAAGACCTTAAAGATGACTCATGTGGAGCCTGGATGGATGCATGTCTGGATTTTAAGACTTGAGGTAATGGGTTGACGCCTCGTAAAAGTTCCCGTGAGATTTCTAATATAGATTTGGATTCAAACCAGGGATTCTGTATGCCATTAACTAATTAAGCCAACCTACACTCATTTATTTACTGATTTTGTGCTTGCTAAATTTGGTGGCTCTAGTATATAAATGCTCTTACATAAACACAAATGCTATAACACCAGTGTCTTTTAAAGTCAGGTAAAATACAGTGTAAACAACATAATCTGTGCTTGATAAGTTGAAAGTAAAAACCTTTGTTGTAAAACCAGTATTTTTGTGCCAACAGCTCACTGCAGTCTATGCACCCTTAATTTAGCTGAGTTTTGATTTCTTTTGTACTGTAAGGTCTTTGTGCCCTTTTGGTGTCTCTCCTGTTGAAGTGGTACAATATAAAGAGAACTGAAAATGATGTTAGCATGAGCTTAGCACATTTTAAGGGTAAATGGAATGTGGTTTTAATTGCTTGGAGGCTGTTTCCACTTACAGGGTGATAGGTTCCACTGGGGTCCACACAACCACAGTCTCTCAGTTCCACACATTTGTCATCACTGAGAATGAAGCCAGGGTTACACTCACAACCCTCCACACACACTTCCTCACAGCCAGGTGGTCCCACCACGCCAAGACATGTCTCAGGACATGAACTCACACAAAGGGAGTAGGAGCTGTTGGGAGGACAGGTGAGAGCTGTGTGGACAAACACAGGGATGAACAATAATGAGAGGGAACAATGGTGGACAAATGGCAACAGAGGAAGGGGGGGGGGGGGGGGGGGGGGGTAGGATGATTCAAAGACAGGGCATCTAGGTATCTCATATTGATTTTACTTTGTGCAGTGTCATAAATGAAAGGATAGACAATATTAACGGCATTGTTCGTTTTAAATTGGTTTCAGTATTGTGCACTGTATCTTAACCTCTCCTCCATATACAATTATAAATATGATTATAAGTTCAATTATAATGTTGGTCAGCAGGATGTAATATATGTTAGTTATATTTACAGGTGGAGACAACTTCCAAAAAGAGAACCTACGGCATGCATCCCATTTAAAAAGGTATTATTCAAGGCTTTATTCATTCATGCTTCAGAATGGGGCTCATCAAGCCAATGGGTGATGTCACTGTGACTATGTTTTATATACAGTTTATGATGTTCACAGCTGATATTATTATTAAACTATCATATATCATATAGATATATTTAGTATATCTCATATTCAAACTTACAGCAGAAGTCTGGAGTCCTCCATGGGTAGACTTTGGCTCCAGCACTATGACATGCGTCAGTGTAGGCCTGGAGCTGGTCACACAGCACGTGCTGCTGGCCATTGAACTGACACATGTCAAACACACAGCTTTGGAAGAATGGAGTGGGATTAACTACACTGATGCACTCCCTGTAACAGAGAAAAACATTCACTTAGTTTAGGCAGGAAAAGGCAGAGGCTCATATATACTGAAAATCTGATTTTAAACATACAAACAAACAAACTAAATTTGGGGGTGAAACAGTCAACAACTCTTGCATTAGTTTAGCAACAATTCACTAGCTGGGGCCACATGCTCATTTTACATTTGACAGTGTTTCTATTAGAAAAAGGTGAATGGCTTAAACATGAATTGAACTGCGGTTTGGGGAAGGCATCGCTGGGGACTGGCGGCGCCTGGGCCTGGCAGATCCCCAAAGAAGGCATCCCCTAGAAGCAGCAATAACTGTGCATTGTGAAGGTCAAATACCTCTGCAGTAATAATTCAAATTTAATTCCAATTTATTTATACAGCACCAAATCACAACAACAGTCGCCTCAAGGCGCTTTATATATAAGGTAGGCCCTACAATAATACATACAGAGAAAAACCCAACAATCATATGACCCCCTACGAGTAAGCACTTTGGTGACAGTGGTAAAGAAAAACTCCCTTTTAGCGGGAAGAAACCTCTGGCAAAACCAGGCCCAGGGAAGTACAGCCATCTGCTACGACTGGTTGGGGTGAGAGAAGGAAAGCAAGACAAAAAACGTGCGCAGAGAGGGCGAACGCAAAGTGACAACGCCACCCAAAGGAGAGGATTATAACTGGTAGGCAGGCCAGCAAAGATGAACAGACCATGGCCTCAACAAGGTGGTCAAGGTTCCAGTGGAGTGGATGAGCTCGGAAAACTAGGAAGGAATGGCGGGAGAAGAGATCAAAGCAAATTTCGGACAACAAAAACCTTAATAGATGAATGCAGAGAACCCTTGATCAGGTAGCGATGTGGCTCAACTCTGAACTGAGGCTCTGACAGTGACGCATGCCTGGATTTTAAGACTTGAGGTAATGTTTTGACGCCTCTTAAAAGTTGAGCTTGTCAAGGTGGAGAAGATGGAGAAGGAGTGCCTGGCTGGTTAATTTAGTTTGGGTAAGGTAGCGATAACTACTATGCCAATTTCGGAAAGGAACAGAGGTGATGGTAAGTAGTTTTGGAAGGGCTGGCTGAATTGAAAGACTGGTTAGAGGAGAAGAGCCTTCCATAATGATAACCCCCACAACCAGCAGAGAGCTGAGTAGAATTCAACTGAACCACACAGAAGATGATAATGCCATTTTGGATGTTGTCAGAACCTCGAGTCAGTTTGGAGATCTGTCTCTAATGACTGTGTCAAGAAGGGAGAATTTAGATGATGCTAGTGAAAGCACATGAGAAGGCAGAAGTAAGGAATTATGCGCATGGCGGAGATTAGATGTCTTAAAAGGAGTCATAGCAGACAGAATGTGGCATCCCAACACCATGAGGAGTCACCGGCGCTTTGCGAAGGCAGAAAAGATGGCATCCCAGTACCCACTTTACTACTGTGTTTGCAAATGACCGATATGGAAACAAAGACTGGCAACACGGTGTTAGTTGTTGTTGAATGCACAATGTTATATCTTGTGAAAGATGGATAGAATCATGGAAACTGGCATCCCAGTGGGAAAAGCATGGTGCTGCAATTTGCGAAGGAGTGATAGTGGGAAGGGAAACTGGCAGCTTGTTGGTAGAAAAGCTTGCTGCTGCGATTGCGAATGAGGGACGAGAACCTGGCATCCCGGTGCCAAAAACCTGCTGTTGGATTTGCAAAAGAGCGATAGAGAGGGAGAACCTGTCATCCTGGTGCCAAAAGTATCCTGGTGCATTTGTGAAGGAGGGATAAAGGGAAGGGGAATTGGAACCTTGTTCCAGCTCACTTTTGCATTAGCAAAAAAGGGATATAGAACAACCTGGCATCCCAGTGCCAGATGGGTTCGTTACAGCATTACAATAATAGTATTGAAAAGATTTTTTAGTATTTTACAGGTCAGTTGGGTGATTACCAGCCATTCTGCCATTTATTTCAAGATCTTTCAAAGTCAGGAAAAAACCTTGTAAAATCCCAGGAATCCCATCAGTTTAACCCAGTCGATAACCAAAAGTGGAGGGGTTGTGAATTCTTACCGGAAGGGTCCAGTAGGGTCTGTAATTTTACCACATTTCTCTGGTTTTACAACTTCAGTTTCCAAGTTGGGGTCACAGTCTGGATCAGGCTTTGTTCCCGGGGTACATCTGGTCAATACAAATACGAAACACAGTTACATTCTCTTCAGTGTGTCAGGAGGAGTCCGACAGTAAGGTAACAAAAGACATAACCATAAGAAATCCAAAAGACAGTAAGATAAATGTGTTTGAACTCACGAGTCATCTTCATCCTCTTCGGTCTGCCAGCTGTTCCCAAAGTCATTGCTATTTCCTGCCACAGTGCCATCTGGTTTGGTGAAGTCATTGTCTGGGTTCCCATCATAGTCACCACAAAGGCCACACATTTGGTCATAGTAGGAGCTGGTAGGACAAAGTCAAGGCAGGATATGTAGGATTAAGATAACAAAGTCTTAAGAATATTTGCAATGTTTAATAAGGTGTTTCTTGGCCTTTTATTGTAATTTTAGAAACAAATGAAGAGAATGCAAAAATCTCTGATACAATAAACCAGGGCATCGTTAGTATTTATTAAAAGTTGCATGTGTCCACGAAATGCACACAAATGGACTGCTATGTTTTTTTTAGTTTCCACAACATACATAAAACAACTGGTGACATTCAGCAGTTTAGATTGTTATCTATCAGAGTTTCTTCAGATCATTAGGTTATGGTTGCATCGGAGGAAAGTGGCCATCAAAAAAAGAATGATGTAGCAGTGGAGACGGTGGTCAGGTGTATTGTATGAGTGTGCGAAGCAAATAAAAAGAAGTTCTGCAATATCAAAATAGTTCAAATCAATATTTATACTAACCTGGGAACTGAGATCTGGGCATAATGGTTTCCATCCCAACGCACCCTCAGGCCAAAGGATGTTTGAAGGGTGATGAACTGACCAGCAAGACTAATAGACATGAGAGGAGAGGGGGAGTGGGGCAGAGCCACCCGTACTCCGTTCACCTGATTCAGTGATGAAGAAAAAGATAATATAAAGATGTTAAACAGACTGTGTAAACTTCTAATTGGTGGACAGGTCAGGGAGTATAAAAGTAGAAAGAGTGTGGAGTGTTCAGTATATCAGGCAAAAACTGACTTTGTACAGTTTTAACAAGCAAGAAAGATACTGCTTGATGCCTATCACACTGTGTTATCTTTGGCATTTGTATAGGTTCAACTGACAACATGGGACAAATCTGTTTTTTGGCAAGGTGTTAGCAACAAATTAACTAAATATATAATTTCACATTAGTTGTTTTGCTAAAATGTCAGTTATGTGTAGACATAAGACATCCATGGTGATGATACAGCTGGTGTCTGGGATGTGTATTGGCACACATTTTACCTAAAGATGGGAAATACAACAGATAGTAATTCATTCATACACTGACCAGTGTTGTACTGCTCTTCATCAGGGTCACAGTAATTCCATCCACTGTCACATATAGCTTCCTCAGGTATGACACTCCTGCAACTCCTCTCTCTTCATTCTTTGCCTCCACAGAGAACCAAGGGCCTGCACAGAGAAGACCACGACAATCAGGAATATTGTGTGTTTATATTAAAGGTTAAAATTGGCGGATATTGGCATTAACATACAAACCATCACTGACATTCAGTGTCTTCTTTTTGCAGCAAACGTGAATGAAAACAACATGTGTCATGCTTTGTGATGAAAATAATGAATGAGTAAATTTAGCTCATTTAAACTTGAATTAATTAGTGGGTGTGGCAAGACTAGAACAGGTGCAATGAAACCCAAACATCTTAATAAATAAATGTCTGAATTGGTGTGTACCTGTGCTGTTCCTACAGGTTCTGGCCAGTGTGTAAGTACAGGTTCCCATGAAGGTGTAGTACTTCTTGTCAAAGGTGTTGTAGTGTGGATCCCCAGAAACTACACAATCCTGGAAGCCTGAGAGAGGGACAAACATCAGGAACATCAGACTGAAACACAGATGAAGCCACTGTAGAACAATTACCTAATAACAGTGCAGTTCACTGCTGCTTTGGACCTATAATGGCATTAAAATAGATGCAAAGAATATATCATTTCCTGACTAGACAAAAATTTGTATTATTTGCATTTCTTTTTTTCAACTCTGTGATTCTGTATTACGAAGAAATGCATGTAACAAGTGTTGTTATAGACAAACTGTACAAAAGAGAGCAAAAGAAACATAACAAAAACACACAAACATTTCACTGTTACTGAAAGTGAAGACAGCTCTGGGTTGTGCTTCTCTCGCTTCCATTACTCAGTCTAACTGTGTATATTAGAGCAGGGACAGAAAATGCTAGTTTGAGAACTTTGACAAAGTCTGCAGCATCACATCAAACACAGTTGCAAAAATTTTCAGGTTGGCAGTCCAACCCATGAGATCTGGAAACCTACTTAGAATATAATGTCTACAGCTTTACTTTGTTTTGTTTTTTAGGTGTGAACATAACAAACATACTCGTAGGATAGCAGCCCAGCTCTCCATCCTGAAGTTTACATTCATGCATTGGGGGGCATTCAGAGGCTTCACAGGTAATTCCAGCTGCACCACACCAACATTTTCGCTTGCAGTCTTCCTCAAAAAACTCCTCTCCAGGCTGACAGACAGGCAACAAAATTGACAATTCAGCATAGCAGGCACAGATGATTCTTTGTAAATCATTATATGCATGTATGTATGAAAATGTTGTTTTAGAGAGGACATAAAGACACTGCAAGTGACCTGACTTGAAATACAAAGGACCAAATGATTCACTGCCGGCCTATCAGACCCACTTCACCATACCTCATAATACTGGCCGTTCGTGTGGTTGCAGCCACACATGTTCTCCTTAACGCACTTGCCAGCACTCAGGACGTAGCTGGGATCACACACACAGGACTCAGAGCAGGGACCAGAGCAGGAGGGGGGTTTTCCAAAGCATGTTTCCTGACAAGGATCTGCACAGGGTTCGTAGTGGCTGTTTGGGGGGCAGTTCAGTGCTAAGGAGACCACAAGAGGTTGAAGTTAGTGATAGGAGACAAAAGTATGTGCTGCTTAAAATATAAAATCACAGCTTTTTATAAGAAAAAAAAATGTGTCTTTGGCACTTCCAGCTGTGTTGTCTTCTGTGTAACTAGATTGTTTGAGTTTGATGGTAACCCAGTCTCCTGCAGCCTCTTGGCATATGTTGTCTGCCCAACTAGGTATGCTAAAGCAGCACTCCCTCAGTTAACTTTAGTGAGTAGAAAGCCCGTATGAAGTACTCTTCCTCAAGTCAGAACTGACATAAACTTCTTTGTGTGATTTTCTCCCAACTACTCAGCCGAGCTGATTTTACCTAAAGATATTTTACTACTAAATTAAATCATTTGTCCTTCTAATACTCACGGCAGAAGGTTTCATTCCTCCATGGTCCAAGGTTGACCCCACGATCTTGGCATTCATTGACATAGGCTTCAATGGCTTCACACAAAATGGGCTTGGCTCCATCCAGCTCACACAAGTCAAAGACACAGTCCCTGAAGTAATTCTGAGAACAAACAATCACTTTGTTACAATGCTTTATATTGTCTGACCATCTAAAAGCACAAATTCAAATTATTCCACTATTACTAACATCACATTTTCAACCCGAGTACACACACACATACACAAATGCAACAAGCAATGCACTATCCTCTACATGAACATACATTGGGGTTGACTTTGCGATGGCACACAGCAAAAGGTCCATTTTTGTCCAGCAGAATGCCACAATATCCAGAGCTTTCATACAGTTCCTGTTCTTCTTTATTGCACCCAGGGATGGTAGTGTTGGGTTTCTTATTGCATCTGTCAAGACAGACTTTCATCTTAAGAACATTTGTCTTTTGTCAATGGTAAATGTTTCTTTACACTTGCATCTCTGCAATACTCACTCTGGATTCATGTTCCAACTGTGTCCAAAGTCATTGGCATTTTCAGCTAAGCTTCCATCTGGTTTGCGGAAGTCATCTTTAGTATCTCCATCATAGTTGCCACACAGGCCACACAGCTTGTTCTGATAGCTGCAGATTACAGTAAAATAATTGTGTTGGAGTCTTATGCAAGAAAGACTAACAACTCAGTCAGAACTACATCTTACAACGTGTTTTAATTCCAGCCAAGTTGCTTTTCAACAGTAGACTAAACCCCACACATTAGTAAGACTAAACGATCGGACATGCACATTTGATGCGTTTGACAGCATCAGCATAGAATGAACTAGTCAGGAAATGATAAGTTTTGTGTGATTCTGTCTTGAAATTTTGAGTGAGCTGTTTGTGTTGCTCCTGCTAAATTACTTAAATAAACTATCCTAGCTGTGCCATTAATCTCTGTCTTTATCACCTTACTACTGGTTACAGATAAAGGAGTCATGTTCAGTATATGAATATGTGTTATTGTTTTAGTTGTATTATTAGGGATGTAGATTTCTGGACTGGTGAATTTTTGATTAAAACACCATTTTATAAGGAAACCGTGAATTTGGTCTTCACTCACTCTTCGATCACTTTGATGTCCATGAAGGTGTTTCCATCATAGCGAACCGTCACACCAAAGTTCATGGAGACAGTGTAGTGTTTTCCTGACTTGAACACAGAAATACCAGGGGCCGGGGACAGTGGCAGATTGACATTGGTCCCATTAACCTGTGTGGGAAAATAGGCACAGTACATCAAATCTGGCCAACATTTTCATTTTTGAATTACCTATGTCACAACATTACTATCTGTAAATAAAAATAAACGTTCCCTCATCATGCCAATGATGTATGAACAACAGTCCCTCTCTGAGAGGGCCATGGCCGCCCACTGAGATCTTGCCTGACCGGTCAAACGCAGCTGCCGGCGTTAGAAGTGAGAGTGGATCGAAGCTAAAGGCATGGAAGCCCAAGAAGCAGTCGACCAGAACGATACCCAAACCTTAAATTGCATTGTACGAGATCTAACTGGGGCTCCCGGTGGCCGCTTGGTCCCAATCGGAGACAAAAATGGATGAGTCCTCCTCACTGCAGCTGAGCAACCCACGTTGAGTCAAACAGTTCTGCGATACTTTAAACCAGCCCGAGCCACTCCACCTGTTTGAGGCCGAAGAACTTGCACCCTCCATGGATTTTCTTCTTGTCGATATCGGACAAATCAGCGATGCCAAAGTCAAGACAGCGATCCAACTCCTCAAGAGTGGAAAGGCTGCTGGCCTGGACGAGTACCTCCCCATAATCCTGAAGCACGACGAAGCCCAGTTGGAAGCTGCCCTTAGAAGACCCCTAAACACCTGCTGGTCAACATCGTGTGTACCCTATGATTGGACAAAAGGCGTCATCACCAAACTTCCTACGAAAGGCTATTTGGGCGACTGTAAGAACTGCCGGGGCATCATGCTGCTGTCGGTACCCAGGAAAGTGCTTTGCCTCGTTCTTTTAAATTGGCTACGACATGCAGTGGACGAACGATTGTGAGAAGAGCTTGCTGGCTTTCAGAGTGGCCAGTCGTGCGTCGAGCACATCTTCACCCTCCGCATGATCATTGAAATTTCAACGACTTCAAGAAGGGTTTTGACAGCGTCCATCAGCCGACTCTATGGGCTATTCTACGTCAATATGGAATCCCCCAGCAGTTTGTAGACACCCTTTGTGGTCTCTACTCCAACTGCTGCTGCTGCGTCCGGACAGATGATTTCTGAATGGATTTCTTCAAGATCAATACTGGCGTCCGACAGGGATGCATGCTATCGCCTTTCCTCTTCCTGTTGGTAATTGACTTCATCATGCAACGATCAGTTGACCAAACTGGCATCGGTGTCCCCTGTCACGAACAATCTCACTGACTTGGACTTCGAGGACGACATTGCCCTGCTGGGGTCGACTCAGGAAGACCTCCAAGAGTTAACTGCGGCTTTGCAGAGGGAGGCGATGAAGAACGACAACCAAGAAGACGAAGGTACTCCAAGTTGGTTACGCATGTTCCTGTTGATCAACCAACAATGTGCTGAAGAGGTGGATAATTTCACATATTTCGAAAGCATCATCTCGAATGATGGGATCCCTGATCAAGATGTAGACTTCACAGTAGGGAAGGCGGCCGGGGTCTTCCGACGTCTCCAATTCAATTCATTTCAATTCAATTTTATTTGTATAGCGCCACATTACAACAACAGTCACCTCAAGGCGCTTTATATTGTAAGGTGGACACTACAATAATACATACAAAGAAAAAAACAACAATGATATGACCCCCTATGAGCAAGCACTCTGGTGACAGTGGCGTCTTTTAACAGGAAGAAACCTACGGCAGAACCAGCGAAAGCAAAGCCGACCGAAGATCTCATGGCGTCGAACGTTTATGGATGATCTGAAAACCGTTGACATTGCCTGGGATGAAGTTGAAGCAGTCGCTGCTGACCGACATCGATGGAGATCGTTAGCTGCCCGATGTGTCGCTCGGTGTAGGAGAAACTAAGTGCAAAGTGTAAGTGCAAGTTTCTTTCCATGGTCAATTGCAGTGGTTTTCAGAAGTGTTCCTGAGCATGTGCAGTGATTTGTACCACATAATAATGTTTGTTTGTAATGCAGTAGTGCCTGATAACGTGATAGTGTGATTGGGTTTGACATGCAAAACATCCTGTTTCCTCCTCTCATGTCTTACCTGCACAGTGCCACCTTTGAGAATGGAGATCTTTACCATCTGTGCGTATACATGTACGGCCTTCACATAGGAGATGGTCGGCCTGTTATACCGGTTTTCATTGTCAGTATGGACCTCAAAGTAGGGCACAGTTGTGTCATTGCATGGACTAGACATCAGATAGCTGCAGTTGCCCATGAAGTCATATTTGCGTTTGTCAAAGCTGGTGTAGTGTGGATCACCAGATGCGACGCACGTGGATGTACCTAAAGGAATAATAAATAAGAAATTGTAATTTCCACACTGTCAACTATCAAGTTATTCCGACTGACTGTAAAGCACAACACAAGGTGCTCCTTTTGCTGATGTAATTTATTACAGTGCATTAAATCACAGTTGAGCACCAGTCCAAATACTGTTGTCTTGAGGTGTGGCTAGACCATCCATTCCTTAAATGATACTTTCTTAAGGTGCAAGGGATCATTCCAGTCCAAATTCTTTAATATTTCAACAAACATTATTACCTTTAGGATAGCAGCCTGCAACACCATTAACCTCTCGACACTCTTCAGTGGGGTCACAGGAGTTATCAACACATTCCAAAGTGTAGTTCCCTGCACAGCGACACAACTTTGTGCAGCCGTCTCCAAATACAATCTCACCAGGCTGGATAAAATGAACACAATCAGTACTGAGAAAGTATACTGTATGTCTGTAAATGTACACAGTACACAGTACTAACTAGGACATCTGACCTCATAATAGTTATTGTTGTCATCTAAACAACCACATTTGTCCAATGGCACGCAGTGCCGTCCTTTGAAGACAAAGCCTGGTTTGCAGAAACACCCAGTGATGCAGGAGCCAGAACAGTTGGTAGAGGGTTCCATACATGTAGGAATGCAAGCTGGACCGCACTCTATATACTCTGCGTTAGGTGGACACAGGTCTGTACAGAAAGAATAAGGATTACTGGAAACTGAGTAGATACGATTTCCTGAACAAAAAAGGTAGGAAGTTATTATGCAGTCTTAACAAACTCAGTCCAAACTAACAATATCAGTAGAGACAGTGGAGGTTTGGAGCACCTGTTGCTAAAATGACTGCATTTATTTACTGCATTTCTAAGACCAGTCGGATAAACCACTTGACACCATAATCCACATCCATGCATTCATGCAGCTGTTTCTCTGTCACACTCACTCACTGATAAACACATGTATCGCAGATTGTGGAGCCGCTGTATAAGATGGATAACTGGCTCAAGCCTCAATAGAAGCCTCAATAGAAATATAATATATCCTATAGATGTATGTGAAGCTGTGTGATTAATATACCCAGAGGGTGGCATTCATATTCTCCATCTTGTAGTTTGCAGCTCTCAGTAGTTGGGTTACAGCTGGTGTTATGACACTGTAGCAGACCTCCACTGTGGCACGTACACTTTTGTTCACAACCCTCCAAGTACCAGTCATCGCCCACCTGACAAATGTACACAGAATGCAAAAAATAATCAGAAATTTTGTCATGTAATTCTCTCTTGTATGTCCATGAATATAAAGATCTAAATGATAAATATCATTTAGATCCAAATGAGAGAAATATAACTGGTAGGCAGGCGAGTAAAGATAAACAGCCCATGGCCTCAATAAGGTGGTAAGGAATCCAGAGAGTGGAGTGGATGAGTTCAGAAAATTAGGAAGGAATGGCGGGAGAAGAGATCAAACCAAATTTCAGACAATGAAAGACCTTAAAGATGACTCATGTGGAGCCTGGATGGATGCATGTCTGGATTTTAAGACTTGAGGTAATGGGTTGACGCCTCGTAAAAGTTCCCGTGAGATTTCTAATATAGATTTGGATTCAAACCAGGGATTCTGTATGCCATTAACTAATTAAGCCAACCTACACTCATTTATTTACTGATTTTGTGCTTGCTAAATTTGGTGGCTCTAGTATATAAATGCTCTTACATAAACACAAATGCTATAACACCAGTGTCTTTTAAAGTCAGGTAAAATACAGTGTAAACAACATAATCTGTGCTTGATAAGTTGAAAGTAAAAACCTTTGTTGTAAAACCAGTATTTTGTGCCAACAGCTCACTGCAGTCTATGCACCCTTAATTTAGCTGAGTTTTGATTTCTTTTGTACTGTAAGGTCTTTGTGCCCTTTTGGTGTCTCTCCTGTTGAAGTGGTACAATATAAAGAGAACTGAAAATGATGTTAGCATGAGCTTAGCACATTTTAAGGGTAAATGGAATGTGGTTTTAATTGCTTGGAGGCTGTTTCCACTTACAGGGTGATAGGTTCCACTGGGGTCCACACAACCACAGTCTCTCAGTTCCACACATTTGTCATCACTGAGAATGAAGCCAGGGTTACACTCACAACCCTCCACACACACTTCCTCACAGCCAGGTGGTCCCACCACGCCAAGACATGTCTCAGGACATGAACTCACACAAAGGGAGTAGGAGCTGTTGGGAGGACAGGTGAGAGCTGTGTGGACAAACACAGGGATGAACAATAATGAGAGGGAACAATGGTGGACAAATGGCAACAGAGGAAGGGGGGGGGGGGGGGGGGTAGGATGATTCAAAGACAGGGCATCTAGGTATCTCATATTGATTTTACTTTGTGCAGTGTCATAAATGAAAGGATAGACAATATTAACGGCATTGTTCGTTTTAAATTGGTTTCAGTATTGTGCACTGTATCTTAACCTCTCCTCCATATACAATTATAAATATGATTATAAGTTCAATTATAATGTTGGTCAGCAGGATGTAATATATGTTAGTTATATTTACAGGTGGAGACAACTTCCAAAAAGAGAACCTACGGCATGCATCCCATTTAAAAAGGTATTATTCAAGGCTTTATTCATTCATGCTTCAGAATGGGGCTCATCAAGCCAATGGGTGATGTCACTGTGACTATGTTTTATATACAGTTTATGATGTTCACAGCTGATATTATTATTAAACTATCATATATCATATAGATATATTTAGTATATCTCATATTCAAACTTACAGCAGAAGTCTGGAGTCCTCCATGGGTAGACTTTGGCTCCAGCACTATGACATGCGTCAGTGTAGGCCTGGAGCTGGTCACACAGCACGTGCTGCTGGCCATTGAACTGACACATGTCAAACACACAGCTTTGGAAGAATGGAGTGGGATTAACTACACTGATGCACTCCCTGTAACAGAGAAAAACATTCACTTAGTTTAGGCAGGAAAAGGCAGAGGCTCATATATACTGAAAATCTGATTTTAAACATACAAACAAACAAACTAAATTTGGGGGTGAAACAGTCAACAACTCTTGCATTAGTTTAGCAACAATTCACTAGCTGGGGCCACATGCTCATTTTACATTTGACAGTGTTTCTATTAGAAAAAGGTGAATGGCTTAAACATGAATTGAACTGCGGTTTGGGGAAGGCATCGCTGGGGACTGGCGGCGCCTGGGCCTGGCAGATCCCCAAAGAAGGCATCCCCTAGAAGCAGCAATAACTGTGCATTGTGAAGGTCAAATACCTCTGCAGTAATAATTCAAATTTAATTCCAATTTATTTATACAGCACCAAATCACAACAACAGTCGCCTCAAGGCGCTTTATATATAAGGTAGGCCCTACAATAATACATACAGAGAAAAACCCAACAATCATATGACCCCCTACGAGTAAGCACTTTGGTGACAGTGGTAAAGAAAAACTCCCTTTTAGCGGGAAGAAACCTCTGGCAAAACCAGGCCCAGGGAAGTACAGCCATCTGCTACGACTGGTTGGGGTGAGAGAAGGAAAGCAAGACAAAAAACGTGCGCAGAGAGGGCGAACGCAAAGTGACAACGCCACCCAAAGGAGAGGATTATAACTGGTAGGCAGGCCAGCAAAGATGAACAGACCATGGCCTCAACAAGGTGGTCAAGGTTCCAGTGGAGTGGATGAGCTCGGAAAACTAGGAAGGAATGGCGGGAGAAGAGATCAAAGCAAATTTCGGACAACAAAAACCTTAATAGATGAATGCAGAGAACCCTTGATCAGGTAGCGATGTGGCTCAACTCTGAACTGAGGCTCTGACAGTGACGCATGCCTGGATTTTAAGACTTGAGGTAATGTTTTGACGCCTCTTAAAAGTTGAGCTTGTCAAGGTGGAGAAGATGGAGAAGGAGTGCCTGGCTGGTTAATTTAGTTTGGGTAAGGTAGCGATAACTACTATGCCAATTTCGGAAAGGAACAGAGGTGATGGTAAGTAGTTTTGGAAGGGCTGGCTGAATTGAAAGACTGGTTAGAGGAGAAGAGCCTTCCATAATGATAACCCCCACAACCAGCAGAGAGCTGAGTAGAATTCAACTGAACCACACAGAAGATGATAATGCCATTTTGGATGTTGTCAGAACCTCGAGTCAGTTTGGAGATCTGTCTCTAATGACTGTGTCAAGAAGGGAGAATTTAGATGATGCTAGTGAAAGCACATGAGAAGGCAGAAGTAAGGAATTATGCGCATGGCGGAGATTAGATGTCTTAAAAGGAGTCATAGCAGACAGAATGTGGCATCCCAACACCATGAGGAGTCACCGGCGCTTTGCGAAGGCAGAAAAGATGGCATCCCAGTACCCACTTTACTACTGTGTTTGCAAATGACCGATATGGAAACAAAGACTGGCAACACGGTGTTAGTTGTTGTTGAATGCACAATGTTATATCTTGTGAAAGATGGATAGAATCATGGAAACTGGCATCCCAGTGGGAAAAGCATGGTGCTGCAATTTGCGAAGGAGTGATAGTGGGAAGGGAAACTGGCAGCTTGTTGGTAGAAAAGCTTGCTGCTGCGATTGCGAATGAGGGACGAGAACCTGGCATCCCGGTGCCAAAAACCTGCTGTTGGATTTGCAAAAGAGCGATAGAGAGGGAGAACCTGTCATCCTGGTGCCAAAAGTATCCTGGTGCATTTGTGAAGGAGGGATAAAGGGAAGGGGAATTGGAACCTTGTTCCAGCTCACTTTTGCATTAGCAAAAAAGGGATATAGAACAAACCTGGCATCCCAGTGCCAGATGGGTTCGTTACAGCATTACAATAATAGTATTGAAAGATTTTTTAGTATTTTACAGGTCAGTTGGGTGATTACCAGCCATTCTGCCATTTATTTCAAGATCTTTCAAAGTCAGGAAAAAACCTTGTAAAATCCCAGGAATCCCATCAGTTTAACCCAGTCGATAACCAAAAGTGGAGGGGTTGTGAATTCTTACCGGAAGGGTCCAGTAGGGTCTGTAATTTTACCACATTTCTCTGGTTTTACAACTTCAGTTTCCAAGTTGGGTCACAGTCTGGATCAGGCTTTGTTCCCGGGGTACATCTGGTCAATACAAATACGAAACACAGTTACATTCTCTTCAGTGTGTCAGGAGGAGTCCGACAGTAAGGTAACAAAAGACATAACCATAAGAAATCCAAAAGACAGTAAGATAAATGTGTTTGAACTCACGAGTCATCTTCATCCTCTTCGGTCTGCCAGCTGTTCCCAAAGTCATTGCTATTTCCTGCCACAGTGCCATCTGGTTTGGTGAAGTCATTGTCTGGGTTCCCATCATAGTCACCACAAAGGCCACACATTTGGTCATAGTAGGAGCTGGTAGGACAAAGTCAAGGCAGGATATGTAGGATTAAGATAACAAAGTCTTAAGAATATTTGCAATGTTTAATAAGGTGTTTCTTGGCCTTTTATTGTAATTTTAGAAACAAATGAAGAGAATGCAAAAATCTCTGATACAATAAACCAGGGCATCGTTAGTATTTATTAAAAGTTGCATGTGTCCACGAAATGCACACAAATGGACTGCTATGTTTTTTTTAGTTTCCACAACATACATAAAACAACTGGTGACATTCAGCAGTTTAGATTGTTATCTATCAGAGTTTCTTCAGATCATTAGGTTATGGTTGCATCGGAGGAAAGTGGCCATCAAAAAAGAATGATGTAGCAGTGGAGACGGTGGTCAGGTGTATTGTATGAGTGTGCGAAGCAAATAAAAAGAAGTTCTGCAATATCAAAATAGTTCAAATCAATATTTATACTAACCTGGGAACTGAGATCTGGGCATAATGGTTTCCATCCCAACGCACCCTCAGGCCAAAGGATGTTTGAAGGTGATGAACTGACCAGCAAGACTAATAGACATGAGAGGAGAGGGGAGTGGGCAGAGCCACCCGTACTCCGTTCACCTGATTCAGTGATGAAGAAAAAGATAATATAAAGATGTTAAACAGACTGTGTAAACTTCTAATTGGTGGACAGGTCAGGGAGTATAAAAGTAGAAAGAGTGTGGAGTGTTCAGTATATCAGGCAAAAACTGACTTTGTACAGTTTTAACAAGCAAGAAAGTACTGCTTGATGCCTATCACACTGTTATCTTTGGCATTTGTATAGGTTCAACTGACACATGGGACAAATCTGTTTTTTGGCAAGGTGTTAGCAACAAATTAACTAAATATATAATTTCACATTAGTTGTTTGCTAAAATGTCAGTTATGTGTAGACATAAGACATCCATGGTGATGATACAGCTGGTTCTGGGATGTGTATTGGCACACATTTTACCTAAAGATGGGAAATACAACAGATAGTAATTCATTCATACACTGACCAGTGTTGTACTGCTCTCATCAGGGTCACAGTAATTCCATCCACTGTCACATATAGCTTCCTCAGGTGACACTCCTGCAACTCCTCTCTCTTCATTCTTTGCCTCACAGAGAACCAAGGGCCTGCACAGAGAAGACCACGACAATCAGGAATATTGTGTGTTTATATTAAAGGTTAAAATTGCGATATGGGCATTAACATACAAACCATCACTGACATTCAGTGTCTTCTTTTTGCAGCAACGTGAATGAAAACAACATGTGTCATGCTTTGTGATGAAATAATGAATGAGTAAATTTAGCTCATTTAAACTGAATTAATAGTGGGTGTGGCAAGACTAGAACAGGTGCAATGAAACCAAACATCTTAATAAATAAATGTCTGAATTGGTGTGTACCTGTGCTGTTCCTACAGGTTCTGGCCAGTGTGTAAGTACAGGTTCCCATGAAGGTGTAGTACTTCTTGTCAAAGGTGTTGTAGTGTGGATCCCCAGAAACTACACAATCCTGGAAGCCTGAGAGAGGGACAAACATCAGAACATCAGACTGAAACACAGATGAAGCCACTGTAGAACAATTACCTAATAACAGTGCAGTTCACTGCTGCTTTGGACCTATAATGGCATTAAAATAGATGCAAAGAATATATCATTTCCTGACTAACAAAAATTTGTATTATTTGCATTTCTTTTTTTCAACTCTGTGATTCTGTATTACGAAGAAATGCATGTAACAAGTGTTGTTATAGACAAACTGTACAAAAGAGAGCAAAAGAAACATAACAAAAACACAAACATTTCACTGTTACTGAAAGTGAAGACAGCTCTGGGTTGTGCTTCTCTCGCTTCCATTACTCAGTCTAACTGTGTATATTAGAGCAGGGACAAAAATGCTAGTTTGAGAACTTTGACAAAGTCTGCAGCATCACATCAACACAGTTGCAAAACTTTTCAGGTTGGCAGTCCACCCATGAGATCTGGAAACCTACTTAGAATATAATGTCTACAGCTTTACTTTGTTTTGTTTTTAGGTGTGAACATAACAAACATACTCGTAGGATAGCAGCCCAGCTCTCCATCCTGAAGTTTACATTCATGCATTGGGGGCATTCAGAGGCTTCACAGTAATTCCAGCTGCACCACACCAACATTTTCGCTTGCAGTCTTCCTCAAAAACTCCTCTCCGGGCTGACAGACAGGCAACAAAATTGACAATTCAGCATAGCAGGCACAGATTCTTTGTAAATCATTATATATGTAGTATGAAAATGTTGTTTTAGAGAGACATAAAGACACTGCAAGTGACCTGACTTGAAATACAAAGGACCAAATGATTCACTGCCGGCCTATCAGACCCACTTCACCATACCTCATAATACTGGCCGTTCGTGTGTTGCAGCCACACATGTTCTCCTTAACGCACTTGCCAGCACTCAGGACGTAGCTGGGATCACACACACAGGACTCAGAGCAGGGACCAGAGCAGGAGGGGGTTTTCCAAAGCATGTTTCCTGACAAGGATCTGCACAGGTTCGTAGTGGCTGTTTGGGGGGCAGTTCAGTGCTAAGGAGACCACAAGAGGTTGAAGTTAGTGATAGGAGACAAAAGTATGTGCTGCTTAAATATAAAATCACAGCTTTTTATAAGAAAAAATGTGTCTTTGCACTTCCAGCTGTGTTGTCTTCTGTGTAACTAGATTGTTTGAGTTTGTGGTAACCCATCTCCTGCAGCCTCTTGGCATATGTCTGTCCACTAGGTATGCTAAAGCAGCACTCCCTCAGTTAACTTTAGTGAGTAGAAAGCCCGTATGAAGTACTCTTCCTCAAGTCAGAACTGACATAAACTCTTTGTGTGATTTTCTCCAACTACTCAGCCAGCTGATTTTACCTAAAGATTTTACTACTAAATTAAATCATTTGTCCTTCTAATACTCACGGCAGAAGGTTCATTCCTCCATGGTCCAAGGTTGACCCACGATCTTGGCATTCATTGACATAGGCTTCAATGGCTTCACACAAATGGGCTTGGCTCCATCCAGCTCACACAAGTCAAAGACACAGTCCCTGAAGTAATTCTGAGAACAAACAATCACTTTGTTACAATGCTTTATATTGTCTGACATCTAAAAGCACAATTCAAATTATTCCACTATTACTAACATCACATTTTCAACCCGAGTACACACACACATACACAAATGCAACAAGCAATGCACTATCCTCTACATGAACAACATTGGGTTGACTTTGCGATGGCACACAGCAAAAGGTCCATTTTGTCCAGCAGAATGCCACAATATCCAGAGCTTTCATACAGTTCCTGTTCTTCTTATTGCACCCAGGGATGGTAGTGTTGGTTCTTGCATCTGTCAAGACAGACTTTCATCTTAAGAACATTTGTCTTTTGTCAATGGTAAATGTTTCTTTACACTTGCATCTATGCAATACTCACTCTGGATTCATGTTCCAACTGTGTCCAAAGTCATTGGCATTTTCAGCTAAGCTTCCATCTGGTTTGCGGAAGTCATCTTTAGTATCTCCATCATAGTTGCCACACAGGCCACACAGCTTGTTCTGATAGCTGCAGATTACAGTAAAATAATTGTGTTGGAGTCTTATGCAAGAAAGACTAACAACTCAGTCAGAACTACTTACAATGTTTAATTCCAGCCAAGTTGCTTTCAACAGTAGACTAAACCCCACACATTAGTAAGACTAAAGATCGGACATGCACATTGATGCGTTTGACAGCATCGCATAGAATGAACTAGTCAGGAAATGATAAGTTTTGTGTGATTCTGTCTTGAAATTTTGAGTGAGCTGTTTGTGTTGCTCCTGCTAAATTACTTAAATAAACTATCCTAGCTGTGCCATTAATCTCTGTCTTTATCACCTTACTACGGTTACAGATAAAGGAGTCATGTTCAGTATATGAATATGTGTTATTGTTTTAGTTGTATTATTAGGGATGTAGATTCTGGACTGGATGAATTTGATTAAAACACCATTTTATAAGAAACGTGAATTTGGTCTTCACTCACTCTTGATCACTTTGATGTCCATGAAGGTGTTTCCATCATAGCGAACCGTCACAC
>NW_020327430.1:0-15821 GCF_001858045.2 Oreochromis niloticus | reverse complement strand
TTTTTCTTGTTGTGATTTGAATGTGTATTAAATTGTTTTAAATCTTGTTTGAGTAGAAAAGAACTTCTGGGGCAATTTATGTAAGGGTGGTACCAATATGATTTCAGTGTGAACGAGTGCGCTCGATGTCTTCTCCTTCGAAAATACGCTGCCAATTTTAGCCCTGTGATAATTTTGAATATCCAATAGAAGTTGTACCTTTTGCTTTTGTTCACGCCAAGCGTGGGAATGAAGGTCAACCCGCGGTTCAGTAGGTCCGCTGTGAGCTAGTGAGGTTGAAATTGTTGGCCAACACCATCACATTGTTAACCAACTGGGGTCTAGCCCACTATGCCTCCTCTGGAAGGCTACGGGGCTTCAAGTTTAAATAGGCGACCCAATGCCGGAACATGGCTCTAGCCGTTTCCCTGGTCCAATGCACATTATCCACTCCGTGTGGAACTGAGTTCCTGAGTGCTGGGATAAACGGCTGGTTCCTGATCAGTGGGCATTCAACATTTGCAGAGTGTTCCGTTCCTCAGGGGAGACAGGCGATAATTGATGACAGGAATCCAAATCTCTGCGTACGGAAGTACTTTTTGCAGCTCTGAATGCCCCCTGCATCTGTTTAATTGCCGTCTCTTTGGCTCTTTGTCCCTGCAGTTGATGCCAAGGCCAACACCAGCTTCTCACAACCACCTGCTTGTGGATTTGCCATCAATGCCTGTGCATGACGAAAGTTGGCCCCCGGAACTATCAACCTGCAGGTCTGGATAGAATATCCAGGAACCTGGCAAGATTGAGTCACCCAAGATCAGCCACTTCTTTCGCACACTCAGGCCCAGTCAATCATTTTGCGCTTTCTGACGTGTCTGGTTACTCTACAGATCTGTGGTTTGGGTAGAGGCCTGTAGGTTTGGTGACCCTTGACTGGGAGAAACTGCTCCATCACATGTGACTGCTGTGCGTCGGTTCTGCTTGTGAGGATTGCTCCATTGAGGTACTGAATACAGAAGTGGAACAGGATTTCACTCGTTCCCACATCCTGTCCTACCGCCTCATCAAGTATGGGACTATCATAAAGGCTAGGTGAGGCCCCCTGTCTCACCTGTTGGGGGTACTGTGTCCCAAGTCCTCTACCTGGAGAGGTCACCATCCTGCGAGATCACACATGCATCCTCCTGCGTGGTGTCTTTTCTCCCAGGTTGTACAGGAGGTGGGGACTGGGAAGCAGGTGCAGCATGCACCATAACCTGCTCCGTCATTGGCAGCTGTGCGTGCTCCAGTGCGTTGAAGTGGGGCTTCCGCTTGTTCAGTGTCAGTGGTTTGTGTTGTGGATGTCTGTGCTGTGCGTCACGTCTGTGTGTTGTGCGATCTCTGTCGCTAGACTCCTCTGTAGGAGCCTGCCTGTCATGTTGTGTTTGTTGATCAGTGTCCTTGTTTGTTCTTGCAGTGATCAAGGCTTCCGCATGATCCAGAACTTCCTGGATATGCGGGGCAAATTGCGGCGAGCCCACCGTTTGGACACCCCAAACGCATCCTTCCAATCTGGACCAAGTCTCCTCCAAGTCATCCAACAGGGACTCAAGACTTGTGAGGTAGTGGTCCTCGAGCACAAGCAATGTCGTGTAGCCCCAATTCTTTGCATTCCCTGTATAAGATCAAGTGTCTTAGAAGTAGGGACGCGGGCTTGATCATTGAGCCCAAGATCTCAACCATCCGGGAGATCATCCTAGGGTGGGGTTTCCCTGGCTTAGGGGCCACATTTTGTAGGTGATGAACCATTTTAATCACCATGTGCATCTTTCGCACAAGTCTTCCAAATGCTGGGGGGCTGGTTGCTGTCTCCCATAACCAGCTGTTCTGGTTGCCACCGCCCAAACCTAGTGGCAGAGCCCCTGTCAAATCCCCGTGTGACTGCTGCATAAGACCGAGACTGCGGTCCATAGTAGCGGTTCGGACCAAAGGGAGGCACTGGCCGGTTAGGGAGAGGAAAAGTGTTCCGGTCCTGAAGGGACGCGGAGGTGCACGGTCCTTCCCTTGGGCCCTCCCGCTACTCCACTGCCTGTTACGGCCACCAGGCACTAAGCGCCGTCCCCGGTACCGCACAGGGATCCAATCCTGGTCCCCATCCAGGTAGACCATTTTGTGTTGTGTTGTGTTGTTTTGTGTTGTCTGTGATGAAGCCTTTGTTATCTAATAATAAAGTTCTGTGTGGGATGCAGCCTTTGGTATTATAGTTTAATAAAATTTGTTTGTTTGTTATTTATGAATGTAAGTATGAATGATAACGTATCTAATTGATAGTGAAAAAAAATATATAAATGAAAAGAATGAAAAAATTACTTTTTTTAATTAAAATAAAAAATTAATTAATTTTTAATAAATTCAAAATAGGCCAATTATGAGTGTGCCCGGGGCAACGTTTCGACCCAACAGGGTCTTCTTCAGGCCAGGGCACACGCTGTACAAACTGAAAAACTGGCTGCTGTAAGCTATCAGGAGATGTTGCTCCTTCGGCTGTCAGGGCAAGAATGAGGGTGTTCAGCACTCCTCCCCTTATATAGCCTCTGATGAAGTAAACTGAAAATGCAGTTTTCAATGAACTGATGTTTGGAGTGTTTGCAGCCTTGCCAATAGTGATGAAAAAAATAGAAAATAGAACATGTGCATATAATTGAGTAACACAAAATTGTTTTTTAAGGTTTTTTTAATAGTTTTTAACCAACATAAAAGTTTTAAATGAAACTTCGTTTGAAAGTGTTTTTAGTATTTTATGAACTGATTTTAAATATTTTTTTGGTGTTTTTGGTGGTTTTTAAATTGTTTTTAGTATTTTATGAACTGATTTTAAATATTTTTTTGGTGTTTTGGTGGTTTTTAAATTTTTCTGTTTATTCATTTTTGGTGCTTTTATATTTTTTAATTATGAATTTTGCACGTTTTAAAGATAAACAATGTTGTACACAATACTAACAGGAGAAATTATTTTTAACTATTTACAAACAATGTGAACAAATATGAATGAAGTTTTGATGTTTTTCAAGATATTTTACAGTGTTTGTGTATTTTTTGTGTACTTTTTGTTTTTTTTTTTTGTTTTTTGCTTTTTGCAGTGATGTTGTGTATTTTTCAATGTGTGTTAAAACAATGTTAATGAACTATTGAACATGAGGGTTCCTCACATGAGTGGGGTTTGGGGAATGAAAAATAAAGACCCCCCTGGTTAGGGTTAGGGCTTATACACAGGGTTGGGTTAGAAACAGAAGATCAAAATGGTTAGGGTTAGGGCTTATGACCGGGTTGGGTTAGAAATAAAAGATCAAAATGGTTAGGATTAGGGCTTATGACCGGGTTGGGGTTAGAAATAAAAGATCCAAATGGTTAGGATTAGGCTTAGCGTCAGGTTGGCGTCCAAAATAAATGAGGTCAGGGTTGGGAATGATCCCGGGATTGGGGATTGAATGTTGAGCAACCGGGATAGTTGCTATCAATTGTTCTTCATGTTCAATCCCAAGGTTCCCTTGTGTTCAACCGATGGATCCATTGTCTCTCGCGTTTCTTTCTCTGTCCATCTGTCCAACCTGAGTTGCTCTGGATTCCAGCAACCCTCAGACTCTGCCAACCATGAGAAATAAAGTGTTTAACCAAAAGTGTGTGGACTTCTTCTTGTGTCTGATGTTGTATCTATGTTGTGTCATCCTGGTGGAGATCGAATTTTTGGTTTCGCCAATATACTGTCTCTCACACCGTGAACAAAAGATGATATACACACAATTGCAGGTCTGAGGTGTGAAAATTTGTGAAATTTTGTAAATAGTTTTGTTAATCCTGTTCTGAACGTACTCCTTTTACTAATGTATCTGATAGGATGTTGGTTTTACGTTTTGGCTGAATGGGTGGCAGTTTTGCCCTGACTAAATAATCCCTTAGGTTCTTGTTCCTGCGGTACGCTGAGATCACCTGATGGTTATCCAAAAGTCCCGAATTCTCAATGATTTCCCGAAAGTTTTCTTTGATTTTGTTGTTGAGCAACCTACTAGTTGAAGAGAAGGTCGTTATGAGTGGGATGAATTCCTTTTGTGATGCGGGTTTCCGAGTCCGAAAGGTTCTGAGACAATGTCTGAGAAACGATCGACCGTAGCCTCTGTTCTTTAATGCGGCGAATAGTGTTTTTACTGCCCCCATGAAATCAAAGTCCTGTGTGCAGATTCGTTGAAACCTAATCAATTGTGACTTAATTAGTCCCTTGTAAGTGTGAGTGGATGGAAGCTGGTCTTGAACAGTAGTGAATGTGTGTCCGTTTCTTTGAAAAAGACTTTGATGTCTAAATTTTGATCTCGTGGAAATGATTCCCCTTTGTAGACGGTGGTGTCTAAGAAATCAATGGAATTATGATCCAGCTTGTGTTTTAGTCTGATGGAGGGATCGTGAGTGTCTAATATCTGGATGAATTCCGCAAATTCCTCCTGTGAGTGGGTCCAGATCCCAAATATGTCATCCAGATATCTCACATAAAGAAAGGGTTTTTTGGGACACTTTCCTAGAGCAGCTTCCTCCCACTCCGCCATAAAAATGTTGGCGTAGGCAGGGGCAAACTTTTTGCCCATTGCCACCCCTTTGATTTGGAGAAAAATTGATTATTAAATTCAAAATCATTTCTAGTTAAATTAATTTCCAATAGGGCTAATAATTGCCGGTCCGGTCTGTCTTGTTGGGGATACTTCTGGAAGATGTTTTTAACTGCTGTCAATCCAGCTTTTGTGTCAATATTTGTGTAAAGACTGTCTATGTCAATCGTGAAAAATAATGAATTTCGTGGAACTTTTAAATTTTTAATCATGCCAATGAAATGGTAAGTATCCTTCACGTATGATGGGTGTTTAACCGAGAGAGGATTCAAAAAATAATCTATGTATTCTGCCGTTTGATAGGTTTCGCTGCCACAATCGGAGACGATTGGTCGTCCGGGAGGTATCCTGAATGGAACTGTCCATTGTTCTGGATTCTTGTGAATCTTCGGGAGCATGTAAAACCTCCTGGGTCGGGGTTCTAGTTCCCCTTTTAAATATTGTTTTTGTTTCCAATTGATGAATTTGTTTTTATGTAAATCTTCCACAATTTCATATACTTTAGGGACTGTCTGTAAATAAATTGGTTGTTGTAATCTTTTGTAATATGTTTGTCGTCCAACTGTCGGTTCGCTTCAAATATGTATTGCTCCCGGTCTAAAATAACGACTGCACTGCCTTTATCTGCAGGCTTGATGACTATGTGTTTGTTTGTTGCCAATTCCCTAAGTGCTTGCTGTTCAGCTTGTGATAAATTTGGTTTTTCTTGTTGTGATTTGAAATGTGTATTAAATTGTTTTAAATCTTGTTTGAGTAGGAAAAGAACTTCTGGGGCAATTTATGTAAGGGTGGTACCCAATATGATTTCAGTGTGAACCGAGGTGCGTCTCGATGTCTTCTCCTTCGAAAATACGCTGCCAATTTTAGCCGCCTGTGATAATTTTGAATATCCAATAGAAGTTGTACCTTTTGCTTTTTGTTCACGCCAAGCGTGGGAATGAAGGTCAACCCGCGGTTCAGTAGGTCCGCCTGTGAGCTAGTGAGGTTGAAATTGTTGGCCAACACCATCACATTGTTAACCAACTGGGGTCTAGCCCCACTATGCCCCTCCTCTGGAAGGCTTACGGGCTTCCAAGTTTAAATAGGCGACCCAATGCCGGAACATGGCTCTAGCCGTTTCCCTGGTCCAATGCACATTATCCGACTCCGTGTGGAACGCTGAGTTCCTGAGTGCTGGATAAACGGCTGGTTCCTGATCAGGTGGGCATTCAACATTTGCAGAGTGTTCCGTTCCATCAGGGGAGACCAGGCGAGTAATTGATGACAGGAATCCAAATCTCTGCGTACGGGAAGTACTTTTTGGCAGCTCTGAATGCCCCCTGCATCTGTTTAATTGCCGTCTCTTTGGCTCTTTGTCCCTGCAGTTGATGCCAAAGGCCAACACCAGCTTCTCCACAACCACCTGGCTTGTGGATTTGGCCATCAATGCCTGTGCATGACGAAAGTTGGCCCCGGGTAACTATCAACCTGCAGGTCTGGGATAGAATATCCAGGGAACCTGGCAAGATTGGAGTCACCCAAGATCAGCCACTTCTTTCGCACACTCAGGCCCCAGTCAATCATTTTGCGCTCTGTTCTGACGTGTCTGGTTACTCTACAGATCTGTGGTTTTGGGGTAGAGGCCTGTAGGTTTGGTGACCCTTGACTGGGAGAAACTGCTCCCATCACATGTGACTGCTGTGCGTCCGGTTCTGCTTGTGAGGATTGCTCCATTGAGGTACTGAATACAGGAAGTGGAACCAGGATTTCACTCGTTCCCACATCCTGTCCTACCGCCTCATCAAGTATGGGACTATCATAAAGGCTAGGTGAGGCCCCCTGTCTCACCTGGGGGGTACTGTGTCCCAAGTCCTCTACCTGGAGGAGGTCACCATCCTGCGAGATCACACATGCATTCCTCCTGCGTGGTGGTCTTTTCTCCCGAGGTTGTACAGGAGGTGGGGACTGGGAAGCAGGTGCAGCATGCACCATAACCTGCTCCGTCATCGTGGCAGCTGTGCGTGCTCCAGTGCGTTGAAGTGGGGCTTCCGCTTGTTCAGTGTCAGTGGTTGTGTTGTGGATGTCTGTTGCTGTGCGTCACGTCTGTGTGTTGTGCGATCTCTGTCGCTAGACTCCTCTGTAGGAGCCTGCCTGTCATGTTGTGTTTGTTGATCAGTGTCCTTGTTTGTTCTTGCAGTGATCAAGGCTTCCGCATGATCCAGAACTTCCTGGGATATGGGGCAAATTGCGGCGAGCCCACCGTTTGGACACCCCAAACGCATCCTTCCAATCTGGGACCAAGTCTCCCTCCAAGTCATCCAACAGGGACTCAAGACTTGTGAGGTAGTGGTCCTCGAGCACAAGCAATGTCGTGTAGCCCCAATTCTTTGCATTCCCCTGTATAAGATCAAGTGTCTTAGAAGTAGGGGACGCGGGCTTGATCATTGAGCCCAAGATCTCAACCATCCGGGAGATCATCCTAGGGTGGGGTTTCCCTGGCTTAGGGGCCACATTTTGTAGGTGATGAACCATTTTAATCACCATGTGCATCTTTCGCACAAGTCTTCCAAATGCTGGGGGGCTGGTTGCTGTCTCCCATAACCAGCTGTTCTGGGTTGCCACCGCCCAAACCTAGTGGCAGAGCCCTGTCAAATCCCCGTGTGACTGCTGCATAAGACCGAGACTGCGGTCCATAGTAGCGGTTCGGACCAAAGGGAGGCACTGGCCGGTTAGGGAGAGGAAAAGTGTTCCGGTCCCTGAAGGGACGCGGAGGTGCACGGTCCTTCCCTTGGGCCCTCCCGCTACTCCACTGCCTGTTACGGCCACCAGGCACTAAGCGCCGTCCCCGGTACCGCACAGGGATCCAATCCTGGTCCCCATCCAGGTAGACCATTTTGTGTTGTTTGTGTTGTTTTGTGTTGTCTGTGATGAAGCCTTTGTTATCTAATAATAAAGTTCTGTGTGGATGATGCAGCCTTTGGTATTATAGTTTAATAAAATTTGTTTGTTTGTTATTTATGAATGTAAGTATGAATGATAACGTATCTAATTGATAGTGAAAAAAAATATATAAATGAAAGAATGAAAAATTACTTTTTTAATTAAAATAAAAAATTAATTAATTTTTAATAAATTCAAAATAGGCCAATTATGAGTGTGCCCGGGGCAACGTTTCGACCCAACAGGGTCTTCTTCAGGCCAGGGCACACGCTGTACAAACTGAAAAACTGGCTGCTGTAAGCTATCAGGAGATGTTGCTCCTTCGGCTGTCAGGGCAAGAATGAGGGTGTTCAGCACTCCTCCCCTTATATAGCCTCTGATGAAGTAAACTGAAAATGCAGTTTTCAATGAACTGATGTTTGGAGTGTTTGCAGCCTTGCCAATAGTGATGAAAAAAATAGAAAATAGAACATGTGCATATAATTGAGTAACACAAAATTGTTTTTAAGGTTTTTTTAATAGTTTTTAACCAACATAAAAGTTTTAAATGAAACTTCGTTTGAAAGTGTTTTAGTATTTATGAACTGATTTAAATATTTTTTGGTGTTTTGGTGGTTTTTAAATTGTTTTTAGTATTTATGAACTGATTTTAAATATTTTTTGTGTTTTTGGTGGTTTTTAAATTTTTTCTGTTTATTCATTTTTGGTGCTTTTAATTATATTTTTAATTATGAATTTTGCACGTTTTAAAGATAAACAATGTTGTACACAATACTAACAGGAGAAATTATTTTTAACTATTTACAAACAATGTGAACAAATATGAATGAAGTTTTTGATGTTTTTCAAGATATTTACAGTGTTTTGTGTATTTTTTGTGTACTTTTTTGTTTTTGCTTTTTTGTTTTTTGCTTTTTTGCAGTGATGTTGTGTATTTTTCAATGTGTGTTAAAACAATGTTAATGAACTATTGAACATGAGGGTTCCTCACATGAGTGGGTTTGGGGAATGAAAAATAAAGACCCCCCTGGTTAGGGTTAGGGCTTATACACAGGGTTGGGTTAGAAACAGAAGATCAAAATGGTTAGGGTTAGGGCTTATGACCGGGTTGGGTTAGAAATAAAAGATCAAAATGGTTAGGATTAGGGCTTATGACCGGGTTGGGGTTAGAAATAAAAGATCCAAATGGTTAGGATTAGGGCTTAGCGTCAGGTTGGCGTCCAAAATAAATGAGGTCAGGGTTGGGAATGATCCCGGGATTGGGGATTGAATGTTGAGCAACCGGGATAGTTGCTATCAATTGTTCTTCATGTTCAATCCCCAAGGTTCCCTTGTGTTCAACCGATGGATCCATTGTCTCTCGCGTTTCTTTCTCTGTCCATCTGTCCAACCTGAGTTGCTCTGGATTCCAGCAACCCTCAGACTCTGCCAACCATGAGAAATAAAGTGTTTAACCAAAAGTGTGTGGACTTCTTTCTTGTGTCTGATGTTGTATCTATGTTGTGTCATCCTGGTGGAGATCGAATTTTTGGTTTCGCCAATATACTGTCTCTCACACCGTGAACAAAAGATGATATACACACAATTGCAGGTCTGAGGTGTGAAAATTTGTGAAATTTTGTAAATAGTTTTGTTAATCCTGTTCTGAACGTACTCCAGTTTTACTAATGTATCTGATAGGATGTTGGTTTTACGTTTTGGCTGAATGGGTGGCAGTTTTGCCCTGACTAAATAATCCCTTAGGTTCTTGTTCCTGCGGTACGCTGAGATCACCTGATGGTTATCCAAAAGTCCCGAATTCTCAATGATTTCCCGAAAGTTTTCTTTGATTTTGTTGTTGAGCAACCTACTAGTTGAAGAGAAGGTCGTTATGAGTGGGATGAATTCCTTTTGTGATGCGGGTTTCCGAGTCCGAAAGGTTCTGAGACAATGTCTGAGAAACGATCGACCGTAGCCTCTGTTCTTTAATGCGGCGAATAGTGTTTTTACTGCCCCATGAAATCAAAGTCCTGTGTGCAGATTCGTTGAAACCTAATCAATTGTGACTTAATTAGTCCCTTGTAAGTGTGAGTGGGATGGAAGCTGGTCTTGAACAGTAGTGAATGTGTGTCCGTTTCTTTGAAAAAGACTTTGATGTCTAAATTTTGATCTCGTGGAAATGATTCCCCTTTGTAGACGGTGGTGTCTAAGAAATCAATGGAATTATGATCCAGCTTGTGTTTTAGTCTGATGGAGGATCGTGAGTGTCTAATATCTGGATGAATTCCGCAAATTCCTCCTGTGAGTGGGTCCAGATCCCAAATATGTCATCCAGATATCTCACATAAAGAAAGGGTTTTTTGGGACACTTTCCTAGAGCAGCTTCCTCCCACTCCGCCATAAAAATGTTGGCGTAGGCAGGGGCAAACTTTTTGCCCATTGCCACCCTTTGATTTGGAGAAAAAATTGATTATTAAATTCAAAATCATTTCTAGTTAAATTAATTTCCAATAGGGCTAATAATTGCCGGTCCGGTCTGTCTTGTTGGGGATACTTCTGGAAGATTTTTTAACTGCTGTCAATCCAGCTTTTGTGTCAATATTTGTGTAAAGACTGTCTATGTCAATCGTGAAAAATAATGAATTTCGTGGAACTTTTAAATTTTTAATCATGCCAATGAAATGGTAAGTATCCTTCACGTATGATGGGTGTTTAACCGAGAGAGGATTCAAAAAATAATCTATGTATTCTGCCGTTTGATAGGTTTCGCCACAATCGGAGACGATTGGTCGTCCGGAGGTATCCTGAATGGAACTGTCCATTGTTCTGGATTCTTGTGAATCTTCGGGAGCATGTAAAACCTCCTGGGTCGGGTTCTAGTTCCCTTTTAAATATTGTTTTTGTTTCCAATTGATGAATTTGTTTTTATGTAAATCTTCCACAATTTCATATACTTTAGGGACTGTCTGTAAATAAATTGGTTGTTGTAATCTTTTGTAATATGTTTTGTCGTCCAACTGTCGGTTCGCTTCAAATATGTATTGCTCCCGGTCTAAAATAACGACTGCACTGCCTTTATCTGCAGGCTTGATGACTATGTGTTTGTTTGTTGCCAATTCCCTAAGTGCTTGCTGTTCAGCTTGTGATAAATTTGGTTTTTCTTGTTGTGATTTGAAATGTGTATTAAATTGTTTTAAATCTTGTTTGAGTAGGAAAAGAACTTCTGGGGGCAATTTATGTAAGGGTGGTACCCAATATGATTTCAGTGTGAACCGAGGTGCGTCTCGATGTCTTCTCCTTCGAAAATACGCTGCCAATTTTAGCCGCCTGTGATAATTTTGAATATCCAATAGAAGTTGTACCTTTTGCTTTTTGTTCACGCCAAGCGTGGAATGAAGGTCAACCCGCGGTTCAGTAGGTCCGCCTGTGAGCTAGTGAGGTTGAAATTGTTGGCCAACACCATCACATTGTTAACCAACTGGGGTCTAGCCCCACTATGCCCCTCCTCTGGAAGGCTTACGGGGCTTCCAAGTTTAAATAGGCGACCCAATGCCGGAACATGGCTCTAGCCGTTTCCCTGGTCCAATGCACATTATCCGACTCCGTGTGGAACGCTGAGTTCCTGAGTGCTGGGATAAACGGCTGGTTCCTGATCAGGTGGGCATTCAACATTTGCAGAGTGTTCCGTTCCATCAGGGGGAGACCAGGCGAGTAATTGATGACAGGAATCCAAATCTCTGCGTACGGAAGTACTTTTTGGCAGCTCTGAATGCCCCTGCATCTGTTTAATTGCCGTCTCTTTGGCTCTTTGTCCCTGCAGTTGATGCCAAAGGCCAACACCAGCTTCTCCACAACCACCTGGCTTGTGGATTTGGCCATCAATGCCTGTGCATGACGAAAGTTGGCCCCCGGGTAACTATCAACCTGCAGGTCTGGGATAGAATATCCAGGGAACCTGGCAAGATTGGAGTCACCCAAGATCAGCCACTTCTTTCGCACACTCAGGCCCCAGTCAATCATTTTGCGCTCTGTTCTGACGTGTCTGGTTACTCTACAGATCTGTGGTTTTGGGTAGAGGCCTGTAGGTTTGGTGACCCTTGACTGGGAGAAACTGCTCCCATCACATGTGACTGCTGTGCGTCCGGTTCTGCTTGTGAGGATTGCTCCATTGAGGTACTGAATACAGGAAGTGGAACCAGGATTTCACTCGTTCCCACATCCTGTCCTACCGCCTCATCAAGTATGGGACTATCATAAAGGCTAGGTGAGGCCCCTGTCTCACCTGTTGGGGGTACTGTGTCCCAAGTCCTCTACCTGGAGGAGGTCACCATCCTGCGAGATCACACATGCATTCCTCCTGCGTGGTGGTCTTTTCCCGAGGTTGTACAGGAGGTGGGGACTGGGAAGCAGGTGCAGCATGCACCATAACCTGCTCCGTCATCGTGGCAGCTGTGCGTGCTCCAGTGCGTTGAAGTGGGGCTTCCGCTTGTTCAGTGTCAGTGGTTTGTGTTGTGGATGTCTGTTGCTGTGCGTCACGTCTGTGTGTTGTGCGATCTCTGTCGCTAGACTCCTCTGTAGGAGCCTGCCTGTCATGTTGTGTTTGTTGATCAGTGTCCTTGTTTGTTCTTGCAGTGATCAAGGCTTCCGCATGATCCAGAACTTCCTGGGATATGCGGGGCAAATTGCGGCGAGCCCACCGTTTGGACACCCAAACGCATCCTTCCAATCTGGGACCAAGTCTCCCTCCAAGTCATCCAACAGGGACTCAAGACTTGTGAGGTAGTGGTCCTCGAGCACAAGCAATGTCGTGTAGCCCCAATTCTTTGCATTCCCCTGTATAAGATCAAGTGTCTTAGAAGTGGGACGCGGGCTTGATCATTGAGCCCAAGATCTCAACCATCCGGGAGATCATCCTAGGGTGGGGTTTCCCTGGCTTAGGGGCCACATTTTGTAGGTGATGAACCATTTTAATCACCATGTGCATCTTTCGCACAAGTCTTCCAAATGCTGGGGGCTGGTTGCTGTCTCCCATAACCAGCTGTTCTGGGTTGCCACCGCCCAAACCTAGTGGCAGAGCCCCTGTCAAATCCCGTGTGACTGCTGCATAAGACCGAGACTGCGGTCCATAGTAGCGGTTCGGACCAAAGGGAGGCACTGGCCGGTTAGGGAGAGGAAAAGTGTTCCGGTCCCTGAAGGGACGCGGAGGTGCACGGTCCTTCCCTTGGGCCTCCCGCTACTCCACTGCCTGTTACGGCCACCAGGCACTAAGCGCCGTCCCCGGTACCGCACAGGGATCCAATCCTGGTCCCATCCAGGTAGACCATTTTGTGTTTGTTGTGTTGTTTTGTGTTGTCTGTGATGAAGCCTTTGTTATCTAATAATAAAGTTTGTGTGGATGATGCAGCCTTTGGTATTATAGTTTAATAAAATTTGTTTGTTATTTATGAATGTAAGTATGAATGATAACGTATCTAATTGATAGTGAAAAAAATATATAAATGAAAAGAATGAAAAAATTACTTTTTTAATTAAAAAAAAATTAATTAATTTTTAATAAATTCAAAATAGGCCAATTATGAGTGTGCCGGGGCAACGTTTCGACCAACAGGGTCTTCTTCAGGCCAGGGCACACGCTGTACAAACTGAAAAACTGGCTGCTGTAAGCTATCAGGAGATGTTGCTCCTTCGGCTGTCAGGGCAAGAATGAGGGTGTTCAGCACTCCTCCCCTTATATAGCCTCTGATGAAGTAAACTGAAAATGCAGTTTTCAATGAACTGATGTTGGAGTGTTTGCAGCCTTGCCAATAGTGATGAAAAAAATAGAAAATAAACATGTGCATATAATTGAGTAACACAAAATTGTTTTTAAGGTTTTTTTTAATAGTTTTTAACCAACATAAAAGTTTTAAATGAAACTTCGTTTGAAAGTGTTTTAGTATTTTATGAACTGATTTTAAATATTTTTTGGTTTTTTGGTGGTTTTAAATTGTTTTAGTATTTTATGAACTGATTTTAAATATTTTTTGGTGTTTTGGTGGTTTTTAAATTTTTCTGTTTATTCATTTTTGGTGCTTTTAATTATATTTTTAATTATGAATTTTGCACGTTTTAAAGATAAACAATGTTGTACACAATACTAACAGGAGAAATTTTTAACTATTTACAAACAATGTGAACAAATATGAATGAAGTTTTTGATGTTTTTTCAAGATATTTTACAGTGTTTGTGTATTTTTTGTGTACTTTTTTGTTTTTTGCTTTTTTTGTTTTTTGCTTTTTGCAGTGATGTTGTGTATTTTCAATGTGTGTTAAAACAATGTTAATGAACTATTGAACATGAGGGTTCCTCACATGAGTGGGTTTGGGAATGAAAATAAAGACCCCCCTGGTTAGGGTTAGGGCTTATACAGGGTTGGGGTTAGAAACAAGATCAAAATGGTTAGGGTTAGGCTTATGACCGGGTTGGGTTAGAAATAAAGATCAAAATGGTTAGGATTAGGGCTTATGACGGGTTGGGGTTAGAAAAAGATCCAAATGGTTAGGATTAGGGCTTAGCGTCAGGTTGGCGTCCAAAATAAATGAGGTCAGGGTTGGGAATGATCCGGGATTGGGGATTGAATGTTGAGCAACCGGGATAGTTGCTATCAATTGTTCTTCATGTTCAATCCCCAAGGTTCCTTGTGTTCAACCGATGGATCCATTGTCTCTCGCGTTTTTTCTCTGTCCATCTGTCCAACCTGAGTTGCTCTGGATTCCAGCAACCCTCAGACTCTGCCAACCATGAGAAATAAAGTGTTTAACCAAAAGTGTGTGGACTTCTTTCTTGTGTCTGATGTTGTATCTATGTTGTGTCATCCTGGTGGAGATCGAATTTTTGGTTTCGCCAATATACTGTCTCTCACACCGTGAACAAAAGATGATATACACACAATTGCAGGTCTGAGGTGTGAAAATTTGTGAAATTTTGTAAATAGTTTTGTTAATCCTGTTCTGAACGTACTCCAGTTTTACTAATGTATCTGATAGGATGTTGTTTACGTTTTGCGTTTTTGGGTGGCAGTTTTGCCCTACTAAATAATCCCTTAGGTTCTTGTTCCTGCGGTACGCTGAGATCCTGATGGTTATCCAAAAGTCCGAATTCTCAATGATTTCCCGAAGTTTTCTTTGATTTTGTTGTTGAGCAACCTACTAGTTGAAGAGAAGAGTCGTGTTGAGTGATGAATTCCTTTTGTGATGCGGTTTCCGAGTCCGAAAGGTTCTGAGACAATGTCTGAGAAACGATCGACCGTAGCCTCTGTTCTTTAATGCGGCGAATAGTGTTTTACTGCCCCCATGAAATCAAAGTCCTGTGTGCAGATTCGTTGAAACCTAATCAATTGTGACTTAATTAGTCCCTTGTAAGTGTGAGTGGGATGGAAGCTGGTCTTGAACAGTAGTGAATGTGTCCGTTTCTTTGAAAAAGACTTTGATGTCTAAATTTTGATCTCGTGGAATGATTCCCTTTGTAGACGGTGGTGTCTAAGAAATCAATGGAATTATGATCCAGCTTGTGTTTTAGTCTGATGGAGGATCGTGAGTGTCTAATATCTGGATGAATTCCGCAAATTCCTCCTGTGAGTGGGTCCAGATCCCAAATATGTCATCCAGATATCTCACATAAAGAAAGGGTTTTTTGGGACACTTTCCTAGAGCAGCTTCCTCCCACTCCGCCATAAAATGTTGGCGTAGGCAGGGGCAAACTTTTTGCCCATTGCCACCCCTTGATTTGGAGAAAAATTGATTATTAAATTCAAATCATTTCTAGTTAAATTAATTTCCAATAGGGCTAATAATTGCCGGTCCGGTCTGTCTTGTTGGGATACTTCTGGAAGATGTTTTAACTGCTGTCAATCAGCTTTGTGTCAATATTGTGTAAAGACTGTCTATGTCAATCGTGAAAATAATGAATTTCGTGGAACTTTTAAATTTTTAATCATGCCAATGAAATGTAAGTATCCTTCACGTATGATGGGTGTTTAACCGAGAGGATTCAAAAATAATCTATGTATTCTGCGTTTGATAGGTTTCGCTGCCACAATCGGAGACGATTGGTCCGGGAGGTATCCTGAATGGAACTGTCCATTGTTCTGGATTCTTGTGAATCTTCGGAGCATGTAAAACCTCCTGGGTCGGGGTTCTAGTTCCCCTTTTAAATATGTTTTTGTTTCCAATTGATAATTTGTTTTTATGTAAATCTTCCACAATTTCATATACTTTAGGACTGTCTGTAAATAAATTGGTTGTTGTAATCTTTGTAATATGTTTTGTCGTCCA
>NW_020327429.1:0-16902 GCF_001858045.2 Oreochromis niloticus | reverse complement strand
TGAGTTACACTTGTTTGAGGGTAGGAAATTCGTCCTTCGCTCAGATTTCTTCAGATTTCAAACTCTGGAAATGAACCACTTTTTTCTCTCGTCTATCTTTTTTGATGGATTTCCACAGAGACCTGAAAATTTCCATGACTGTTCACCAAAGCCTGCTGTCTCTTACGGTGAAAGAATGATATTGATACTCAAATAGATTTAGAGTTAGAAAGCGTTTTTGAGGGCAAGTCAAGGCAGTTTTTGCTTTGCTCTACTCAGTTATGGTGCATTAGAAGTCAATATCTTTAATAATTCATATTTTAATGATAAATTGTCAACACTTTAAGATTCCCACATCTCTTCTGAACAAAATGGTTGTAAGAATGACCGTTCTAGCCCCTACGGTTAGGAAATTATGGTCATTTGTTTGAGGGGAGTCGTCATTATGAGAAATAGACTGCAAAAATCCTGTGTCTCTCTGTGCTGCGTGCACCTGTTTTGGGGGAAAAAGTGCACAGGCTCTTCTGATTGGTGGATTCAAATTCAGCAGCTCCCAGGCTGCTTGACTGAGCTAGAAACTTACTTCTCTCTCCCTGTGTGTGTGTGTTGTGTGTGTGTGTGTGTGTGTGTGCGTGCGTGCGTGTGTCTGTGTGTGTGTGTGTGTGTGTGTGTGTGTGTGTGTGACAGAGAGCGAGGAGAGAGAGAGAGAGAAAGCCTTTTATGGGATGATCTCATTGTAAGATTTAAATTCAATATATTTAGACTGGTTGACTGAATTGGACCTTGTGTGTGTGTGTGTGTGTGTGTGTGTGTGTGTGTGTGTGTGTGTGTGTGTGTGTGTGTGACAGAGAGAGAGAGAGAGAGAAAGCCTTTTTATGGGATGATCTCATTGTAAGATTCAAATTCAATATATTTAGACTGGTTGACTGAATTGGATCTTGTGTGTGTGTGTGTGTGTGTGTGTGTGTGTGTGTGTGTGTGTGACAGAGAGAGAGAGAGAGAGGGAGAGAGAGAGAGAAAGCCTTTTTATGGGATGATCTCATTGTAAGGTTCAAATTCAATATATTTAGACTGGTTGACTGAATTGGATCTTGTGTGTGTGTGTGTGTTTGTGTGACAGAGAGAGAGAGAGAGAGAGAGAGAGAGACTTTTTTGGGATAATCTCATTGTAAGATTCAAATTCAATATATTTAGAGTGGTTGACTGAATTGGATCTTGTGTGTGTGTGTGTGTGTGTGTGTCTGTGTCTGTGTGTGTGTGTGTGTGTGTGTGACAGAGAGAGAGAGAGAGAGAGAGAAAGCCTTTTTATGGGATGATCTCATTGTAAGATTCAAATTCAATATATTTAGACTGGTTGACTGAATTTGATCCTGTGTGTCTCTCTGTACATGTGTGTTTCCATAGTGTCCATATTTGTGATTGTGTGACTGTTATACTTGATTTTGCTGATTTTTTTCATTTAACAAGTACATTTGAGGACCCTTAGCATGTTCAGGATTTTTTCAGCTGTCCATTTTGCTTTTCCGATTTTTCTATTTAAGTTATTACCATTGTGCTAAGTCATAGCATTTCTGCTGCTTTTCAGTATTTGTGCTAAATCATACTATTTCTGCTATTTTATGGGCTTTGTGCTTAATACAGCATTTCTGCTAAATCATACTATTTCTGCTATTTTATGGGCTTTGTGCTTAATACAGCATTTCTGCTAAATCATATTATTTCTGCTATTTGATAAGATTTGTGCTAAATATAGTATCTCTGCTAAAAACATAGTATTTCTGCCAAATATAGTATTTTTGATTAATTATAGTTTTTCTACCAAATCATATTACAGTTTTTTTGCTTTTTAAAGGATTTGTACTTAATATAGTATTTCTGCTTAATTATAGTATTTCTGCCATTTTATAGTATTTGTGCTAAAACATAGTATTTCTACTAAATGTAGTATTTATGCTTAATCATAGTATTTCTATATATTTCTGCCAGGTCCCCAGGCAGCTAATCCTCTGTGAGGACTGAGACATATAAAATTTACATATCAGGGCCGGCACGGCTTCCCAGCCAACCAATCATATCTGAGGTCTGCCCTTTCTTCTCTCGTCATATCTCAGCGACAGATGTACAAAGAGCAATGCAAATCACAGTCAAAGTACACCAAAGTCCGCTGATTCACCCAGTACAAGAATTATGCTTCTAGTCCACCTAGTTTTTGAGTTACACAACGTTTTGTAACTCCAAAAAACGGCGTTTTTCGCCTCTCACCGCAATCTAATTCTGACTGCTCATCACCCCGTTTTCCAGGTACTCGCTCTCTTTCCCAGTGGCGCAGTTGGTAATGACACAGGTCTGCAACCCAAAGGTCATGGGTTCAATTTCACCTTGGGCAACATGTTTTTTTTCCCTACAAATTAATACACTATCACAGACCACTAATTCATATTCATCATTTATTACCATTCTGCAAACTTTTATGATTTTAGCAGCTTTTCTAATATGGACCTCAGATTCTTGTTAACACTCCATGGCACAAATACTGTTCCTTTAGGCTCTGTGTATGTGTGTGTGTATCAATATTTCTCCCATTTTAAAGTATTACTCCTCCATAATTGTATTTCTGTTAAATCAAAGTACTTTTACTACATCTTAGTACTTCTGCTCAATCATAGTATTTCTGCTAAATCATAGTATTTAGCCAAATTATGGTTTTTGTGCCAAATCAACATTTGTGTTATGTTATAGTATTACTACTAAGTGGAGGAATTTCTGTCATGTTACAGTATATGTGCTGATTACAGTATTTCTGCTAAATCATAGTATTTCTACTATATTATATTTTTCTTTCTAAATATAGCATTTCTGCTATATAATTGTATTTCTGCTACCTACACATATGGATCAGTATCTAAGGTTTGACTCTCATCATCCACTGGAGCACAAACTGGGTGTCATCAGGACGCTACAACACAGAGCGAACACCATCCCCACAGACACAGCGGCCAGGGAGGCAGAAGAACAGCACATCAAGAAGGCCCTGAGTAAATGTGGCTATCCCAGCTGGACTTTTGTCAAAGCTGGAAAGACACCCAAAGAAAGCTCCAGCCGATCCAGGAGAGAAGGACAACCGCTGCCCAGGCGAAAACCTGTAGTGATCCCATATGTGTCAGGACTATCGGAGCAGTTGAGACGCATTTTTTCGAAACACCGGGTCTCTGTGGCTTTTAAACCCCAAAACACGCTGTGCCAAAAACTGGTCCACCCCAAGGATCGGGTCCCCCGACACAAACAGAGTAACATAGTGTACGCTGTTAAGTGCCAGGAGGATTGCCAGGATTTATACATCGGGGAAACCAAACAACCTCTGGCGAAGCGGATGGCACAACACAGAAGAGCTACCTCATCAGGCCAGGACTCTGCAGTTTATTTACACCTACAGGCCAGTGGACACTCTTTCAAGGATGAGGATGTACACATCCTGGACAGGGAAGAACGCTGGTTTGAGCGCGGAGTCAAGGAGGCCATTTACGTGAAAAGGGAAAGACCATCTCTGAATCGAGGAGGGGGCCTAAGGGTACATCTTTCGCCATCTTACAATGCTGTGATTGCAGCCATTCCCCAACTCTCTGTGAATGGGACTCATGGCCATTGATCAGTGTTCTTTGATCAGTGGGTTTTGGTCAGTGATTGTTGATCAATGGTCATGGGAATTTGCATAATTATGATTAAGGAACTGACCTCACAGCCCATTGTTCCTTCAGTGGGCTGGTTTCAGTCATTATGCAAATGTCCTGTTTATAAGGTTTGGGGAAACCTGCAGTCAGCTGAGACTGAAGAAGTCACTTGGATGAGTGACGATACGTTTCTCCCACAAAACGCTACGTCCAGATGAACAGATTCAACTTTTGGAGGTCTTTCTGCTATGTTTTAATATTTGTGCTAAACCAGAGTATTTCTGCTGAAACATAGTATTTCTGCCAAATGATAGTATTTCTGTCAAATTACAGTATTTGTGCTAAAACATAGTATTCATTTAAAATTACAATATTCATAGTTCATCACAGTGTCTCTGGTAAATCACAGTATTTCTGCTATGTTGTACTATTTTTGTAAATCATAGTGTTTCTGTAATGTTTAAGCATTTTTGGCTAAATATATTCTTTCTGTTATCTTATACTATTTCTCCTAAATTCTTGTATTTTTGAGAAGATATCATGTTTCTGGTAAATTACAATATTTCTGCAAAGTTCTGCTATGCTATTGTATTTCTGCCAAGTATTATGTTTCCTCTAAGATATTGCAGTTCTGCTAAGTTACTACATTTTAGCAAAGTTCCTTTGCTTCTGCAAAGTTTTTACAATTTCTGCAACTTTTCAGCTTTTTCAGCTAGTTTCAGCAGACAGCTTCAGCTTTAAAGCATCCACACTGCATTTTCGCAGGAAATGCAAATTTTTCTAGTTGTGTGGATGCTTTATGCATCCACACTATTGAGTTCCTGTTTCTCTTTATTCTTTATTCTACTTTATTATTATTCTAGTTGCCACTTTTTGTACGTTTTTTGGCACTTAACTAGTCCCACAATTTTCAGCCGATTTTCACCGTTCAAATTTTAAACTATTCTGCTATTTCTGCTAATTCCTGCTATGACTTTTGGTATTTTATACTGTTATACTTTTTAAAATATTAAGCTTTTTTCCTTTAATTTGTCCCATTGAAATGAATGGGAAACTTCTGCAATTCTGCTAAAACTTGCTTGTTTTTGAAACTTAACTACTTTTTCCTACTTTCACGTAGAACAACCATTCAAACTTTAAAATGTTCACAAATTATTGGGCTATTCATAAATGATTCAGCTTTTTCATATCTGTTACCGTTTTCATCTTATCCCTCTTTAAGTTTTGAGTTGCAAAATTGTGATTTTTCACAAAATACATGCGTTGTTATGGTTGCTATGCAGTTGGTTCTAAGTGAGCCACTGTACCTTTGGCAATTTTCTCTTCATGTCCGAACAACTTCTTGCTACTTGATTAATTTTCACTCAACTCCCACAAATTATACATCAAAACGTAGGTATTTTTGCTGGCTTTCAGAAAATGTCACTATCATTGTTGTGAGATTTATAGAATTTTGGCAAATCTCCTCAGACCAACACAAAGTCTGAAAACTCTCCATAGAAAGTCAATGGAGAGTTTCTTCAAAATCACCGCTGGATTTCTGTAATGAGAGGCATTTTCGAATCGTCATCTCTCCTTAACGAAGCGAAGTTAAGACATGAGGCTTGTCCCCGTATATCTTCAGACACTCCTGACGCTCACAATTCAAGAATTTTTTTCTCACCTATTACCGTTCTGAAATGAGTTAGACTTGTTTGAGGGTAGGAAATTCGTCCTTCTCTCAGATTTCTTCAGATTTCAAACTCTGGAAATGAACCACTTTTTTCTCTCGTCATAACTTTCTGTTGGATTTCCACAGAGACCTGAAAATTTCCATGACTGTTCACCAAAGCCTGCTGTCTCTTACGGTGAAAGAATGATATTGATACTCCAAATAGATTTAGAGTTAGAAAGCGTTGTTTGAGGGCAAGTCAAGGCAGTTTTTGCTTTGCTCTACTCAGTTATGGTGCATTAGAAGTCAAATATCTTTAATAATTCATATTTTAATGGTAAATTGTCAACACTTTAAGATTCCCCCATCTCTTCTGAACAAAACGGTGTAAGAATGACCGTTCTAGCCCCTACGGTTAGGATATTATGGTCATTTGTTTGAGGGGAGTCATCATTATGAGAAATACACTGCAAAAATCCTGTGTCTCTCTGTGCTGCGAGCACCTGTTTTGGCGGGAAAAAGTGCACAGGCTCTCTGATTGGTGGATTCAAATTCAGCAGCTCCCAGGCTGCTTGACTGAGCTAGAAACTTACTTCTCTCTCCCTGTGTGTGTGTGTGTGTGTGTGTGTGTGTGTGTGTGTGTGTGTGTGTGTTTGTGCGCGTGTGTGTGTGTGTGTGTGTGTGTGTGTTTGACAGAGAGCGAGAGAGAGAGAGAGAGAAAGCCTTTTTATGGGATGATCTCATTGTAAGATTTAAATTCAATATATTTAGACTGGTTGACTGAATTGGATCCTGTGTGTGTGTGTGTGTGTGTGTGTGTGTGTGTGTGTGTGTGTATATGTGTGTGTGTGTGACAGAGAGAGAGAGAGAGAGAGAGGGCGAGAGAGAGTTTTTATGGGAGCATCTTTTGTATGATTCAAATTCAATATATTTAGACTGGTTGACTGAATTTGATCCTGTGTGTTTCTCTCTGTGCATGTGTGTTTCCATATGTGTCCATATTTGTGATTGTGTGACTGTTATACTTTTTTTTTGCTTAATTGTTTTTCATCTAACAATTAGATTTGAGGGACCCTTAGCATGTTCAGGATTTTTTCAGCTGTCCATTTTGCTTTTCCAATTTTTCTATTTAAGTTATTACTAGTGTGATAAGTCATAGCATTTCTGCTGCTTTTCAGTATTTATTTTTATTTCGGTAATCATACTATTTCTGCCATTTTATAGGATTTGTACTTAATATAGTATTTCTGCTTAATTATAGTATTTCTGCCATTTTATAAGATTTGTGCTAAATATAGTTTTTCTTCTAAAAAAAATAGTATTTCTGCCAAATATAGTGTTTTTCTACAAAATCATAGTACAGTTTTACTGCTTTTTATATGGCTTCTAAGACAACCAATCATATCTGAGGGCTTGCACGTTCAAATTTGCATATTGTTGGGTCCATGGCTTCCCAGCCAGCCAATCATATCTGAGGCCTTGTACATTCAAATTTGCATATTGGGGCATTCATGGCTTCCCAGCCAGCCAATCATATCTGAGTCCTGGCACATTCAAATTTGCATATTGGACCTTCATGGCTTCCCAGCCAGCCAATCATATCTGAGTCCTGGCACATTTAAATTTGCATATTGTTGCCTTCATGGCTTCCCAGCCAGCCAATCATATCTGAGTCCTGGCACATTTAAATTTGCATATTGGGACCTTCGTGGCTTCTAAGCCCACCAATCATCTATGTCATATATCTCTAATATTTCATATTTTTATTTTAAATGGTCAGCATTTCAAGATTCCCCTATGTCTTCTGAACAAAACGGTGTAAGAATGACCGTTCTAGCCCCTACGGTTAGGAAATTATGGCCATTTGTTTGAGAGGAATCCTCACTATGAGAAATACACTGCAGAAATCCTGTCTCTCTCTGTGCTGAGTGTGTAAAAACGGCTGCACCTGTTTTGGCGGGAAAAAGTACACAGCCTCTCTGATTGGTGGATTCAAATTTAGCAGCTCCCAGGCTGCTTGACTGACCTAGAAACTTGCTTGTCTCTCCCTGTGTGTGTGTGTGTGTGTGTGTGTGTGTGTGTGTGTGTGTGTGAGAGAGAGAGAGACAGAGAGAGCGAGAGAGAGCCTTTTGATGGGAGCATCTTATTATGTGATTTAAATTCAATATATTTAGACTGGTTGACTGAATTTGATCCTGTGTGTGTCTCTCTGTGCATGTGTGTTTCCATATGTGTCCATATTTGTGATTGTGTCACTGTTATACTTTTTTTGCTGATTTTTTTTTCAATTAACAATTAGATTTGAGGGACCCTTAGCATGTTCAGGATTTTTCCAGCTGTCCATTTTGCTTTTCCAATTTTTCTATAAGTTATTACTGTTGTGCTAAGTCATAGCATTTCTGCTGCTTTTCAGTATTTGTGCCAAATACAGCATTTCTGCTAAATCATACTATTTCTGCTATTTCATAAGATTTGTACTAAATATAGTGTTTCTGCCAAATATAGTATTTCTGCTTAATTATAGTATTCCTGCCATTTTATAGTATTTGTGCTAAAACATAGTATTTCTACTAAATGTAGTATTTATGCTTAATCATACTATTTGTATATATTTCTGCCAGGTCCCCAGGCAGCTAATCCTCTGTGAGGACTGATACATATAAAATTTACATATCAGGGCCTGCACGGCTTCCCAGCCAGCCAATCATATCTGAGGTCTGCCCTTTCTTCTCTCGTCATATCTCAGCGACAGATGTACAAAGAGCAATGCAAATCACAGTCAAAGCACACCAAAGTCCGCTGATTCACCCAGTACAAGAATTATGCTTCTAGTCCACCTAGTTTTTGATTTACACGACGTTTTGTAACTCCAAAAAACAGCGTTTTTCGCCTCTCACCGCGATCTAATTCTGACTGCTCATCACCCTGTTTTCCAAGCGCTCGCTCTCTTTCCCAGTGGCGCAGTTGGTAATGACACAGGTCTGCAACCCAAAGGTCGTGGGTTCAATTACACCTTGGGCAACATGTTTTTTTTCCCTACAAATTAATACACTATCACTGACCACTAATTCATATTCATCATTTATTACAATTCTGCAAACTTTTATGATTTTAGCAGCTTTTGTAATATGGACCTCAGATTCTTGTTAACACTCCATGGCACAAATACTGTTCCCTTTAGGCTCTGTGTATGTGTGTGTGTATCAATATTTCTCCTCCATAATTGTATTTCTGTTAAATCAAAGTACTTTTACTACTTCTTAGTACTTCTGCTCAATCATAGTATTTCTGCTAAATCATAGTATTTTGCCAAATTATGGTTTTTGTGCCAAATCATAACATTTGTTTTATGTTATAGTATTACTACTAAGTGGAGGAATTTCTGTCATGTTACAGTATATGTGCTGATTACAGTATTTCTGCTAAATCATAGTATTTCTACTATATTATATTTTTTTTTCTAAATATAGCATTTCTGCTATATAATTGTATTACTGCTATGTTATAATATTTGTGCTAAACCAGAGTATTTCTGCTGAAACATAGTATTTCTGCCAAATGATAGTATTTCTGTCAAATTACAGTATTTGTGCTAAAACATAGTATTCTTTTTAAAAAAATTTCAATATTAATAGTAAATTACAGTGTCTCTGGTAAATCGCAACATTTCTGCTATGTTGTACTGTTTTTCTAAATCATAGTATTTCTGTAATGTTCAAGAATGTTTGGCTAAATATATTCTTTCTGTTATCTTATACTATTTCTCCTAAATTCTTGTATTTTTGAGAAGTTATCGTGCTTCTGGTAAGTTACAATATTTCTGCTAAGTTCTGCTATGCTATTGTATTTCTGCCAAGTATTATATTTCCTCTAAGATATTGCAGTTCTGCTAAGATACTACATTTTAGCAAAGTTCCTTTGCTTCTGCAAAGTTTTTACAATTTCTGCAACTTTTCAGCTTTTTCAGCTAGTTTCAGCAGACAGCTTCAGCTTTAAAGCATCCACACTGCATTTTCGCAGGAAATGCAAATTTTTCTAGTTGTGTGGATGCTGGAGGCATCCACACTATTGTTTTCCTGTTTCTCTTTATTCTTTATTGTGTGGATGCTTTAAGGCATCCACACTATTGAGTTCCTGTTTCTCTTTATTCTTTATCTTTATTATTATTATCCTACTTTATTATTCTAGTTGCCACTTTTGTACTTTTTTTGGCACTTAACTACTTCCACAATTTTCAGCCGATTTTCACCGTTCAAATTTTAAACTATTCTGCTATTTCTGCTAATGTGCGCAATGACTTTTGGTATTTTTAACTATTATACTTTTTAAAATATTACGCTTTTTTCCTTTAATTTGTCCCATTGAAATGAATGGGAAACTTCAGCAATTCTGCTAAAACTTGCTTGTTTTTGAAACTTAACTACTTTCTCATACTTTCGCCTACAACAACCATTCAAATTTTAAAATGTTCACAAATTATTGGGCTATTCATGAATGATTCAGCTTTTTCATATCTGTTACCGTTTTCATCTTATCCCTCTTTAAGTTTTGAGTTTCATTTTTGTGATTTTTTAGAAAATACATGCGTTGTTATGGTTGCTATGCACTTGGCTTTCAGTGTGCCACTGAAAGTTTTGCAGTCTTCTCTTCATGTCCGAACAACTTCTTGCTACTTGCTCAATCTTCACTCCACTTCCACAATTTATACATCAAAACGTAGGTATTTTTGCTGGCTTTCAGAAAATGTTACTATCATTGTTGTGGGATTTATAGAATTTTGGCAAATCTCCTCAGACCAACACAAATTCTGGAAACTCTCCATAGAAAGTCAATGGAGAGTTTGTTCAAAATCACCGCTGGATTTCTGTAATGAGAGGCATATTCGAATCGTCATATCTCCCTAACAAAGCGACGTTAAGACATGAGGCTTGTGCCAATATATCTTCAGACACTCCTGACGCTCACAGTGTACGATTTTTTTTCTCACCTATTACCATTTGGCCATGAATTACGTTTGTTTGAGGGTAGGTAATTCGTCCTTCGCTCAGATTTCTTCAGATTTCAAACTCTGGAAATGAACCACTTTTTTCTCTCGTCACATCTTTTTGATAGATTTCCACAAAGACCTGAAAATTTCCATGACTGTTCACCAAAGCCTGCTGTCTCTTACGGTGAAAGAATTATATCGATACTCCAAACAGATTTAGAGTTAGAAAGCGTTGTTTGAGGGCAGGTCAAGGCAGTTTTTGCTTCGCCTCTACTCAGTTATGGTGCATTACAAGTCAAATATCTTTAATAATTCATATTTTAATGATAAATTGTTAACACTTTAAGATTCCCCCATCTGTTCTGAACAAAACGGTGTAAGAATGACCGTTCTAGCCCCTACGGTTAGGAAATTATGGCCATTTGTTTGAGAGGAATCCTCACTATGAGAAATACACTGCAGAAATCCTGTCTCTCTCTGTGCTGAGTGTGTAAAAACGGCTGCACCTGTTTTGGCGGGAAAAAGTACACAGCCTCTCTGATTGGTGGATTCAAATTTAGCAGCTCCCAGGCTGCTTGACTGACCTAGAAAGTTGCTTGTCTCTCCCTGTGTGTGTGTGTGTGTGTGTGTGTGTGTGTGTGTGTGTGTGAGACAGAGAGAGAGAGAAAGGGAGGGCGAGAGAGAGTTTTTGTGGGAGCATCTTATTGCATGATTTAAATTCAATATATTTAGACTGGTTGACTGAATTTGATCCTGTGTGTGTCTCTCTGTGCTTGTGTGTTTCCATATGTGTCCATATTTGTGATTGTGTGACTGTTATACTTTTTTTTGCTGATTTTTTTTTCATTTAACAATTACATTTGAGGGACCCTTAGCATGTTCAGCATTTTTTCAGCTGTTCATTTTGCTTTTCCAATTTTTCTGTTTAAGTTATTACTATTGTGCTGAATCATACTATTTCTGCTATTTTATAAGATTTGTGCTAAATATAGTATTTCTGCCAAATATAGTATTTCTGATTAATTATAGTTTTTCTACCAAATCATAGTACAGTATTTTTGCTTTTTACAGGATTTTTATAGGATATTTATATTGCTTAATATAGTATTTTTGCTTTTTATAGGATTTGTGCTTAATACAGTATTTCTGTTAAATGTAGTATTTATGCTTAATCATACTATTTCTATATATTTCTGCCAGGTCCCCAGGCAGCCAATCCTCTGAGGACTGAGACATTCAAATTTACATATCAGGGCCTGCACGGCTTCCCAGCCAGCCAATCATATCTGAGGTCTGCCGTTTCTTCTCTCGTCATATCTCAGCGACGGATGTACAAAGAGCAATGAAAATCGCAGTCAAAGTACACCAAAGTCCGCTGATTCACCCAGTACAAGAATTGTGCTTCTAGTCCACCTAGTTTTTGAGTTACACGACATTTTGTAACTCCAAAAAACGGCGCTCTTTGCCTCTCACCGCGATCTAATTCTGACTGCTCATCACCCTGTTTTCCAGGCGCTCGTTCTCTTTCCCAGTGGCACAGTTTGTAATGACACAGGTCTGCAACCCAAAGGTCGTGGGTTCAATTCCACCTTGGTCAACATGTTTTTTTCCCTACAAATTAATACACTGTCACAGACCACTAATTCATATTGATCATTTATTACAATTCTGCAAACTTTTATGATTTTAGCAGCTTTTCTAATATTGACCTCAGATTCTTGTTAACACTTCATGGCACAAATACTGTTCCCTTTAGGCTCTGTGTATGTGTGTGTGTATCAATATTTCTCCCATTTTAAAGTATTACTCCTCCATAATTGTATTTCTGTTAAATCAAAGTACTTTTACTACATCTTAGTACTTCTGCTCAATCATAGTATTTTGCCAAATCATGGTTTTTGTGCCAAATCATAATATTTGTGTTATGTTATAGTATTACTACTAAGTGGAGGAATTTCTGTCATGTTACAGTATATGTGCTGATTACAGTATTTCTGTATAATAGAATTTTGGCAAATCTCCTCAGACCAACACAAAGTCTGGAAACTCTGCATAGAAAGTCAATGGAGAGCTTGTTCAAAATCACCGCTGGATTTCTCTAATGAGAGGCATTTTCAAATCGTCATATCTCCTTAACGCAGCGAAGTTAAGACATGAGGCTTGTGCCAATATATCTTCAGACACTCCTGACGCTCACAATTCAAGAATTTCTTTCTCACCTATTACCATTTGGCCATGAATTGGGTTTGTTTGAGGGTAGGAAATTTGTCCCTTGCTCAGATTTCTTCAGATTTCAAACTCTGGAAATGAACCACTTTTTTCTCTCGTCATATCTTTTTGATAGATTTCCACAAAGACCTGAAAATTTCCATGGTTGTTCACCAAATCCTGCTGTCTCTTACGGTGAAAGAATGATATCGATACTCCAAATAGATTTAGAGTTAGAAAGCGTTGTTTGAGGGCAAGTCAAGGCAGTTTTCGCTTTGCCTCTACTCAGTTATGGTGCATTAGAAGTCAAATATCTTCAATAATTCATATTTTAATGATAAATTGTCAACACTTTAAGATTCCCCCATCTCTTCTGAACAAAACGGTGTAAGAATGACCGTTCTAGCCCCTACGGTTAGGAAATTATGGTCATTTGTTTGAGGGGAGTCCTCAGTATGAGAAATAAACTACAAAAATCCTGTCTCTGTGCTGTGTGTGTGTAAAAACGGCTGCACCTGTTTTGGCGGGAAAAAGTACACAGCCTCTCTGATTGGTGGATTCAAATTTAGCAGCTCCCAGGCTGCTTGACTGACCTAGAAAGTTGCTTGTCTCTCCCTGTGTGTGTGTGTGTGTGTGTGTGTGTGACAGACAGATCACCCCGTTTCGAGAGAGAGTTTTTATGGGAGCATCTTATTGTATGATTTAAATTCAATATATTTAGACTGGTTGACTGAATTTGGTCCTGTGTGTGTCTCTCTGTGCATGTGTGTTTCCATATGTGTACATATTTGTGATTGTGTGACTGTTATACTTTTTTTGCTGATTTTCTTTCATTTCACAATTACATTTGAGGGACCCTTAGCATGTTCAGGATTTTTTCAGCTGTCCATTTTGCTTTTCTAATTTTTCTAGTTTTTACTATTGTGCTAAGTCATAGCATTTCTGCTGCTTTTTAATATTTGTGCTCAATACAGCGTTTCTGCTAAATCATACTATTTCTGCTATTTCATAAGATTTGTGCTAAATATGTGAATTTCTCACAGTTGAACAAGTACACTTGATGGAACCTAACCATGTTCACCATTCTTTCAGCTGTCCATTTTGCTTTTCCAATATTTTTACTTAAGTTATTACTATTGTGCGCAGTCATAGCATTTCTGCTTTATATAGGATTTGTGCTCAATATAGTATTTCTGCTTAATCATAGTATTTCTACAAAATCATACTATTTCTGCTATTTTATATGATTTGTGCGAAATCTAGGGTTTCTGCTTAATTATAGTATTTCTACCAAATCATATTATCTTTCTCTTAAGTCACATTTATTTTGTTAAGATTTTATGTTAATGCTCCATGTCTGAAATACATTACAGAAAGCCCGAGTGATGCAGCTGCATTTACAGGAACAACTACATAGCCTGATGAAGCAGACAGAAGTGGCAGCTCTGATTGGTGGATTCAAACTGACCACATCCAGGCTTTTTGACTCTCATAGATACAGCAGAAAATATAAAGCTGAAAGAACCTGACTAAGCCGATGTCAGTATGTGAAAAAGTTTTTGAACTTCTAATAACTTTACAGAAGCACCTTTGTGTGTGTGTGTGTGTGTGTGTGTGTGTGTATGTGTGTGTGTGTGTCTCAATTTTTATTCATTGGTGACCAGCATTCCATTAATGGATTCAACTTGACTTCATGCTCTGTTTGTCTCTGTGTGCCCTTGTGTGTGTATGTTTGTATGTCCGTGTTTATGCTTGCATCCATGTTTGTACACATTGTTTTCTGAACATGGGTTATGTGTCTGTGTGTGTGTCTATTTGTAAACATTGCTAGGCTTTTCATTTTTGCCTTAGCCTTGTGTATCTGCTGGTAGTTCCTTTGTAACTTTCTAAATTTTCTGCTAATTTTTCACAGTTGAAGAATAAATAATCTTTTGAGGAAACCTCTCTTTTTGCAGTTGGCCGTTTTGTGTTTCCAATATTTCTGCTAAAATTATTTCTTTTCTGCTAAATTATACTATTTCAGCTCCTATGTTGCATTTCTACTATGTGTTACTATTATACTATTGAATATTAAGTTATACTGTTACACCATTTCTTCCAAGTTTTTAGGTTTGTGCTACATATGAACATTTCTGCTGTATTACAACACTTCTGCCATGTTGTACTATTTCTGCCAAGTTACTATGTTTCTGCTGAGTTATAATATTTCTGCTAAATTCTCCTTTGATGCAGTATTTTTGCAAATGTATTATGTTTCTGCTTAAGTTTGCGTGTGTGTGTATGTTTCTGATTTTGTGCTGTTCTTCCTTGTTTTTCTAAAGTTTGTGCCAATTTGCCTTAGTAGAGCAACAAATACTTTTGAGCAAAGTTTAACAATGGTTAACTTATTTTCAGCTGATAATATTAATTTTCCGATATTCCTGCTAAGTTACACATTCCTACTAAATCGGCTGCCAATCCCCAGGCAGCCAAACCTCTATGAGGACTGGAACATTCAAGTCGCATATCCGGGCCTGCGCGACTTCCAGCCAGCCAATTGTCTAAGTCATATATGTTTAATAATTCATATTTTAAATATAAACAACACTTGAAGATTCACCCATCTCTTCTCAACAAAACAGTCTAAGAGTGACAGTTCTAGCTCCTACGGTTAGGAAATTTACACACAGCACACAGTCCGACACATAACACAACAGCAGAGAGAGCACAGACTTATGGTGGCGAGGCATGATGCAGATGACGTCAGGTGCGACCACCTCTCTTGCAGCGGCACTGCAGGCCACATAAATATTTATGTAGATATTTTGCGAATATTTATTATTCATTTTTTAAGAGCATAGTGCTTCTTTCCATTTATTCTTTAATTCAGGTCAAGGTTCTATATGCCCCGAAAGCCAAAGGTGATATAAGATCAGTTTTTGTTTGATACATGGGATAATTTAAGTTCAGCTTTTAATTCTTTAAGAGAGACCTTCAACTGGATGCTTTTATTTTTTGTTATTTTTAAGAGTTTAAAATGTCCATTACATGAATAAAATTTCATTTACTTTGTAGCATTTCATGGATTTCATACGCAACACACTATAGTTGTTTATACAAAGCATAAAGGTAAAAAACAATGTGTGCAGTGTTATCTTCATTTTAGATGAAGTATTTGTGGCTCCCAGTGTTTTCTTTTCCGTGCAAACCGGGTCAAATGGCTCTTTGGGTCTTAAATGTTGCTGACCCCTGGTTTAGATGGTTGTCTTTAAAACCCTCACTTAAGAGTCTTGCTGGAGACAGCCACACCTTTACCTCACTGCAGCAGGGGTGAAGAAGTGGGTGCAAGTCCATTTAGGTCAGAATTCATATGATTACAACCAATACGTATTAGAATAAAATAAATAAATGTGCAATGAACATGTCAGGAGTCACTGTTAAAAAAGTCTCATGGCAGTGGGGTTAAAGGACCTCCTGAATCTGATTCCTGCAGTGCAGTGAGGTGAGCCTCTGCAGCTCCTACTGTCCTGTGAGAATGCTTAGGTGAACATCAACACCAGCCCTTGGTGTTGTTGTTCAGGAGAAGACGGTTCTTATTACTCCAGACAGTTAAATAAATTTATCATAATACACTGCATTTTAACATAATGACCTTATATTTATTTATGACTTTTAACCATTATTTCAAATTCAAATAATCCTGTTTGAAATATTTATTCAACTTATAGAATTAAATTTCTGCTAGTTGTTTTCTGTTGCAAAGAAATCTGTATAATAATATTTAAATTTACATATATATCTTTCACGTTTTCAATGCCAATTTGTGTAATACCGGAGTTCCCACTACCCGTGAATGCCTCTTTTTTTTACGTCGCGGGCTCACTCCTGCATCTCCGCCCACTCTCTGCTCGATCCTACCGGTAAGAGTTGCGTCTGCTCTCTTTCTGAAATTAATGTCTATAAGCTGTTTGAGTGATTTGCCGAGTTGTTGTTTGTGACTTGTAAGCCAGTCAAAGTATAAGTCATATTAAAGTAACACAATGGCTGCTTTTTTTAGTGAAACGTTGTAATTTTAGTATTTAAACAAGTATTGCTAAGCTAGCCCTAACAACCTAAGCGCTAACGCCTAGCGGTCCTATAGGCCCAGTGTGAAATGAATATGGTTCCTTTGATTGTATAATACAGTTTTGTGTTGTTTTATTTGGTTCATTCGGTGTGTTAGTGTTTCTGAGTCTCTTGGGGAAGCTGTCTTTCTCCTCTTCACAAATCAGTCAGTTAAAACGGCCTAATTCTTTAGGTTGTAAGGTAATGAGCCGCCATTTTAGAACCACTGATTAGCTCAGAGGTTCCCAAAGTGTGGGGCCCGCCCCTAGGGGGGGCGCAGAGCCATTGCAGGGGGGCGCAGTATGAAAAGAAAAAAAAAAAGAAAA